>NC_046611.1:25702047-26002047 GCF_900324465.2 Anabas testudineus
ACAAGGATGAAATAAATGACTCATGCTTTAATACATTTGATTTGTCTACAGTTTGTTGTTGTTGTTGTTGTTTTTTTGCTTATGCACATAAACATTTATTTTTCCTTAGATTGTTTTTTTTTTTTCAATTAAAAGATTATATGCAATTAAAACCAAAATGACAAAATATTCTGTTAAATGACTTATTAGCAGCAATTCTGCTCATTATTCTAATTGTTCGGGACATTTGAATGATCAAATCAGTAAATGATCTGAGAGCTTGTGGAAGGGCTGGGACTTTGTTAGTCACACATAGTTTATCTATTTCTTTATACCCTTTAATAATAATAAAAAAAGGTCTTCCAGAGCAGCCTGAGTAGGACTCCATAGTGACAGTCTTTAGTGCTACTAGGGAGAGACCTGTCAGCTAAAGGTCATTGTTTTCTTTCACATTATTATCATCAAAATGACATAATCTTTGAGCGTTGAGTTGTCGCTGCTCCTTTCAAACTAAGATGTGCTGACTGCAAATAACAAAGCTCTCTTTTACATCAGTGCAATGATGAAATGATCAGTTACGGTAGCAGTTTCTTAGCAACAGCCATGGTAGTGTGCTGCAGGACCACCACACCACAAGTCCCGAAGAAAACTGCCATGTTTAAGCTGTTTTTAATCACTCCTGTGTTATGGTTCTCTGGAAAAATGAGGTCCTTAAGTGAGTGTGTGGGTGTGCATTTGTTTGGTCCTTTGATGTTGTAATATGATGCTCACAATGGCTCTCAGAGAGAAGTTGCCCACTTGCTCACTTTGATCATCTGCACAGTGTACCTGAGCTGAGCTGCACTTGTTATAAACCACCTGAATTATCAGTTGAGTTGGGTTTAGTTCTCTAATCAATTTTAATTACATGTGTATCTCTGCATATCAAATTCATTTAATGCCTAATCTCTCAAATGAACACAAACCATATTTCCTGCGTTGATGCATGATTTGCCTTAAACACTGATAAAGTGCTATACAAACAGTTGATGCTGTAACCTGTGTAATTGCTCTTCGTACATAGAGATTTTTCAATAAAACTGTAATCACTGAGTGAAATCCCTGCTGTCCCATTACATGCACATGGCTTGTCACTTTAAGGGAAGATGATTAATCACACAAACAGTTGCTCATTTTTTAAATACATCCTTAATAAGTTCTTTTGCCTAAGGGGCTACATACATCACCTCTTTGCTACGTCTGGGTTTGATGAAAGTATAAACTTTTTACGCGTCTTCTGGACCCTTGTTAGGCTTTTTTCTTTTGGCCAAATGTGCTGCATATGTTGTGGGGTGACTCTGAGGCTATCTCTACAGGAGACAAATCTAGAAAGGGTCAGGTGATGTTGTAATTCACCCCGGTTCACCACCCAGTGCACACCAAGCACAGTAATAAATTCAGAGTCAGGGACCTCTTACATTTTTCTGTTGCACATCTACCTGTGCCTGTTGTCACTCATTATTTTATCCTCACCAAACCTTGTCTGTTCATGCCTTTCAAAGGGAAATTGATTTCATATGTCTCCCTCAGTCTTCACGCCTTTCTACGTATATTTCACCCAATTTTCAGGCCTTAACAGTCAATCTTTCCCTCTCCTTGCTCATCACGTTCACAGTGTGGTGCAGGAACTACAGCTGGACATTAATCTGCCACTCATGAGCCCCACTCACCACATGGCTCATGGCTGCTTATCAGGCATTGGGTAAGATTAGGACAGTCACTGGTGCCAAGGTGAAGTTTTAGCAAGAGGACGGCGAAAAGACTTTGGGTAAAAACATTGTCATTACCTTTCATATGCCTCTATAGAGGCGAAAAGCCCACTCAGGTTGAAATCAATCGAAATGGCTGTATTTTGCCCTCAGTAATACAATAATGCAGTAAAGTCACCAAACAGTAACCATCTGGCCGTCTGCTATCTTTAAACTTTACTTTTTTTTTCTTTTTACTGTGTCGTTTTTTAAAATATCACCATGAGAACAAATTAAATTTAAGGTTACAGTTCACAAACACATTTGTCTTATATCTAGATCCACAGTTACTCTAAAGATGCACTGTGATAAAAAAAAAAAAAAAGGAATGTGGAGGATTTGTTTGATTTTCAACTTATTTAATTTCCTTATGTGCATTTTTAAATATCCCCAGCGATTGAGCTCCATGGTAACACACGTCCTACATATCACCCTCAACAAATAAAGACAAACGTCAAGTGTACACAATCCTTATTTTTTTCTGCGTTTCATCCAATCTCTTTTTTTTTTTTTTTGCTGAACAGTCTCATCTCAGCACTTAACCTCCAATTTGCATAAGTCATTATGCCTGTCAGAACTGAGGAGGCTATAAATTCTGCTAAGTGTTCATTCATCGTTGTAAGTTTAAAAATGCCGAACCAATTTTTACATTTCTTTGACTAATGGAGACAGAACGAGCATCCATCACTGAAATATCATTAATACATTTGATGAGCCAAGCAGTTTCAACTTAA
This sequence comes from Anabas testudineus, assembly GCF_900324465.2. Classification (NCBI taxonomy): domain Eukaryota; kingdom Metazoa; phylum Chordata; class Actinopteri; order Anabantiformes; family Anabantidae; genus Anabas; species Anabas testudineus. Next base: position 25,704,548 of record NC_046611.1, read on the forward strand.
TTCATTTGGACCCACGGTACCTGACTGGTATGGGGAATCTCAGGTCGCATGTAATGTTAGCAATTATACATTAAAATGTTATTGGGACATTTTTAGTATGCTCCTCGGTCAGTTGAATCTAGAATAGAGCAGTTTCTTTAAACCCTTAGGGAGAACAATATTTTCTTATTGAATACTTTCGCCTCCTGCCAGCATCAATTACAGCAAATGTTTATTCTGCCAAAATGGAAGCAGGGATATCTCTCTGGCTCCATCAATAACAGACACCAGAACAACACTGGTAACTCACAGTGAAAACAGGAAACTCAATAGAAGTGCTGCCGCCTCTTATTTTTTTCCTTTGCTTTTTTTAAAGAAAAACAGATTTTCTTCCAGCACTCCTGACAGATGCAGGAGTTAAAGTGTTTGCGCACAGCTGGGACTCTGGAGAGCATGCGGACTGTGGTTCTCAGCGTGTGCTTGTATACTGTATGTGTGCTCGCAGGGCTGTCATCGATGCCACATCAAAGAGCTGAGTTGACATTCCTGCGTCATTGACTGCAGAGTGAGAACAACAGAGACAGAGTGGTGGTGTCCTTTTTAATGATAAAACGCAGGTGAGGCAACTTGAAGAAAAGACCATTTCTGCTGACTGCACTAATGCAAGAAGACTCCTCCACAGTAGCGTGAGTGTGAAACTGAGTGAAAACATCACCCTTCCAGCAGAAGATACAATGTTAGACAATCACGACAGACACTGCGCAGGATATGGATAAAATATGCTGCCATCACGTTGCTCAAAATGGCATGAACCACTCCCGAAGCCCGAAATAATAGCTCAGTCGAGCATTTAAAAATGTGTATCCGTTGATCCCAGCATCAACAGCACACTCACACAAGAGTAAAAGTTTTTTTTAAGACACAAAACTTAGTTTCTACCTTCTGTTTACACCTATATATACCACCACGTTGTTTGAACTGCAGTCACATCCACAGACCTAAGCCAAATGAATTGGACATATTGTCATTTGCCTAATTAAGGCGCATTGGTAGCATAGCTCAGGGAAGGAGAGTGTGGGAGGTTCCAGTTACTCTCCTCATCATCTCCACTTGTACTTTCTGCACCAAGGAGCTGAATGTTAAGCAGGTCTTTCCAAAATCTCCAAGCTCATTGACATAAAGTGCATCTCCCTACTTGGCTCACTCAACACTTCCATAATAACAGTCATTATCTTCAGCACACATCTTTCTGCTTCATTTAAGCTGTTCTTAACAAGAGGCATCTATCATGGAGGTGCTACTGTTCTGCGGTCGCAGTGACCTCCAGCGTGCTGATTTATTCCTGACCACCTCCTCAGCTCTGTCGTTCACTCTCACTGCAGGACCAAACACACCACTGTGAACCTTTTTAATTATGGAGACATAATTTAAAACTTCAGTCCTGGGTGGTTGCTGGACAGGGTGACATAAGCAGCCGGCAGGCTCTGTGACATACAGTTTGAGTCATTTTTTTTCCTCCAAAATGAAGATGAGGGCATGTTAATAGGGTAGGTACATGAGCGCAGCCGGGCTCCAAGTGTACTTCATAGTTCTGAAATGATTCACTAACAATAATCAGACTCGTGGCACTTTGATGAAACTTTCCTTTCTTTTAACAGCATGCACTTCAACAACAAATTATAGTCGTGCATTGACTGAAAGCCATGTATGAATATGTGCATGTGTGTTAGATGAGATTAGTGGTGCTATTATCAGCACACAGCATCATTATTTTTGATGGCGTCCTCTGCTCCTGTGACTTGGTATAGCAGCAGCGGGACACAGAGAGATGAGAGTGGACAAACACTATAACTCCGACAACATTGTATTAAACCAATTATTCACTATCGGGGATTGTTTTCTGTGACAATGTTTTGTTTACTCGACTCGAAAAATGTAGCGAATGGGGTGTCATCTACAGCGCAGGCGGCAGAGATTGTAAACATGTTTTTCTCTGCCCTCCCTACAAGAGGGTAAATAAAGAGGCTGCTGTTAGAAGATTTAATTCTGAGAAGCCTCACTCTGGGGCTCTGCGCTGTGCTAAGAAGCCCATTGCGAAAAGCCTTCAATTAGCAGCACATGCTTTCATCTTCTGACCAAAGTCACCTTGAACAATCAAATTATCTCTAAATGTTAAACAACAATCCCTCCCAATCAATCAGGGTTCATCATCTCCCAAACAATTTCTATAGCCTCCCAAACAAACGTCCAGGCTTGCTTTACACTGTACATGCTGTAGAGAAGTATGAAAGTCCACCTTCAAATGCATGTGTTCCCCAATAAAAGAAAATTAGTAGACAGCAATTGTTTACTATGAAGTGTTTTTTTTATTATTCCTGATCACACAAGGCACAGTTGTGTTTGTTTGAACTACAGTTTGGAAGATTTTAGTCAGTTTTCCAGGACTTAGACAAGTTCACTGTCTGCAAACTGGCAGCCTGCTGGGTATGTGGGTGTAATGTGTGTATTTAAAACTTAGCACAGTATAAAGATAAATCACAGAAAATGTTCTACAGTATTGAATATGTTGAGATATGATGATACTACTTTTACTAGCTGAGGAAACCAACCAGCCAGACTTACTTGAAAAGGTAAGTTTTTATTTATATGAAAATAAAAGCATTAATAGTAACTGTTACTTAAAGTGTAAACCATGGTTAACTGGCATTGAGCTGGTTTGACAAATTCCAAATTCATTTTTTTTCCACCCACAATCCACAATAAACAATTTCCTGTGTTTGTTGTTTAAGAACTCCTGATTGCTGTGTTGTTTCCATCTAGATCACAGTGATATCCTGCTCTCAGTCTCATCAAAATCACTCCATCACAGCCGACAGAAGTAAATACCTTTTCCCCAGACAGAATGAAAGCAGGAGGCTTGTCTACACTAAAAGCATTTTCACACTGCAGGACCAATCTCCAGCACTATTGCCCTGACCAAGGTCATTTCTGTTCAAACAGCAAAGCCCAAGATGATGTAGTGAACTGATATCCCCAGGTCAGCGTGGTACATTACATCTTGGTAGCGTTGGGTGGTGTAAACTACCCCTGGGCTTCAGCATCCACAATTTTATGGTTCTAGAGGTTACAGCTGAGCATGCTTATTTTTTTAAGGTGTAAAAAAGCTCAGCAGATGCTGCAAAATGCCCTTATCTCCTCATCCATTGTCAGCCCCAGATGTCCTGTAAGTAGCGTTTCTCCTCTCTCAGCCCTGCCAGTCTCTTCATGGCCTCCAGTTGATCCACCTGAATCTCTGTTTTGATAATCTCCATCAGGGTGTCATTCACATCTTTGGCCATGTTCTTAGCATCCCTAAAGACAGGAGAAATAGTACAAATACATATATTAGGAAAAAGGGTAATACAATAGAAATAAGTTATGACACTATGTGTGTCAAAGCACTGTGCCGAGCTGATATTTTGTAAAACCTGCAAGAGCTGCATCCTGAAAGGAAATTGCTTAAATCTCTATCTTGCTATTGTGGCATATTGGGAGAGATTTGTCGTCCAGCAGTGATATTTCTTGACTCCGAAAAATTCACACAGTTCAGATGTTTGAGAAGTAATTTACTCAAAGGTGAAGGAAGCAGCCTGTTAGTGATGAGAGAAGAGAAACACTAGACAAAGAGTGTGATACTGAGCAATGCTTTTCTTGATATAACTTGGTATATGCCTAAGTGTTTTGTTTTGTCGGCACAGGCAGAATCAACATTCTGTGATATGTAAACAGGAAAAGCAGGTAAAGTCTCCTTCTAAATGCTACAAACCACAAATGGCTTAAAGCATAGGCTACCCAGACAGTTGCCTAGCGTGCAACCAGCTGGAGGGGGACCTAGGAGGAGCAAGGTCTTGTTCTTGATCTATTCTTAAAAGTCTGCCATGGACTTGACAGCTGCCAAAACAGTCCCACTGGACTTCCACTGAAGGCTTTGAGAGCAAATCACACGCTGAGTCACAAAATATATGAAATAGCATTTTGTTTCAGTTTCAGCCAAAAAACAGCAGCAATGAATGAAATGAGACGGAGGTGGTTTTGCTTCTGTTTCAGTAATATTTAGATATTTACCTGAACACACCGCATTTGGCATTTTGTTCATGCAAAGGTTAATAAGTGTCTGTCAAAATCCTGTCTTGATCCTGCAGCAAAAGATTTACACGGACATCTTCTCTCCTGGTGTAGACCTAAAGTAAGCACTGTTCAATTACCCAAAATAAATAAATAAATAAAATAAATATTGGATTATAAAATATGTTCGGGACAGACATAAGTGAAACCTCTCCCCTCAGCTCAGCGTGACGTAGAGGCATCAGTAACAGTTCATGGACAATGACAGAATAAAACAGAGATATATAAAACACAACCTGATTATTCAGGATTCCCTGGACATGGATCAAACAGCATAATACATAACAAAGACTGAAGGGAAAAAAAGTAAAACAAATTAAGCTAGACAGAGAAGTCGCGTTTAGAGAGGAAAGATTATACCAGGTCTGAGACACGTGTGAGGGTCGCATTGATTACGATTTTCTTCTACCTGCATAACAACCTCAACAGTTGTTCAATAATAGATCAGCTACTCAGTAGGCAGATTTGTTAATGTGTGACAGTTAATAAATCAGCATCTAGACATCAATTAAGTGTACTGGGATTTTTATTACTGAATTCTTGCAATTGTCGTCATCTTCTGAAACAAAGGCTGTGCTGCTCTTATGCAGTCTGTGCTCTTATATATGCACAGCTCTCTGCGCTCTGGGCAGAATAGCTACAGCTTACAAATCATTTAGGACAAATTAAGTTTCAAAAGGTGTTTACAACAGAATTACTGAGTCAGACTTACCCGCAGACATAAAGGTAGCCGTTCTGTTTGAACATGATGTCAGTGATGTGTCGGCTATTAAGCAGCAGGTTGTGTTGGACATATCTGGGTCGTGCTGCTGAGGTAGCGACCTCTCCATCCTCCTGGTCATCTCTGGAAAAACACACCTCGAGGTGGTTCAGGGTACGGCTAGACACAAAACCTTCCAGCTCCTCTCTGGCAAAAGCAGAATGTATGCGGAGACACATCCAAACATTTCAGGTCACTTTCAAACAAATTTAGAGCTTTATTTGTGCCATCTTGAACAGGTTGCGGCTGATTTGTGGAACTGAGTCTATCACATTTTCGAAACAGGAGAGCCAAGATTATTTTGCTAGTTTGGAGGATAGATTGTCTGATAGTGAATGGATGTCCAGCTTTGTGAGACAGCACCTGTCCGTGGCAGAAATACAAACATTTTTATCATAATGGAGGAATAAATGAAACGTCTGGCCTAATAATCCTAAGCATTCAATACAACTTTTACTCCGACCTTTCACATCCAACACTCCCTTAAGATATTTAGCAATAGCTTGAACTGTCTAACCAACTCACAACCCCCATTTCCTATGAACAAAAACACCTGTCAGACTTGATAAAACAGAAGTCTGACGGGCAAAAGGTCCGAACAAAACTGTGCCAGACAACCAATTTATGTTGTTTAATGAGTAAAGTGCAAAAAAATATGGATTCCTTATGCAAGGTCGAGTCACTGTTATAAACATTTTTTATAACCAATCCTCCCTGGCTTGCAGTTGGGTGTAACCTTGCTCTCTGTCAGTGTTTTAGTTGCCAACTACTCCTTCTTCTGCCTGAGTGTTTTTACAGGGCCTGGGGTGCTATTGGAGGGGAAGGAAGGAGGAGGAAGGCAGTGAGGGAGTGAGGTTTACTGTGGCTCAGAGGATCTTGTTTAAAGTTAAGCAGTCGAAATGAGCACAGACACACACACACAGACACTACCAAACAAACACAAACTTATAACCATCCCCAGCTCCGAGATCATGGGTGAAGGTCTTTGCCTCGGGGGTCTGTGTTTTGCAGTAAACCCTAGACAAAAATAAGGCATTTTCGATAACACACAGAGACTGCATTGTGAATGCTAAAGGGAGAGAGAAGTATTGTTGTCTCTGTTATGTGAAATAGCTAGAATTCTTCTGCAATGTTTACCACCTAACCTTTGATCGTAGACAGGATCAGGAATCTCATTCTCCTGACTATGATGTGTAATTACAAAGCCTGTTTGATGAAGAATAACAAGGAGAAAGATGGTAGAGTCTTGTTTGTTTGGCGTATGAATCATCATCATAGCTAACGTGAACCCAGCATGTCTTCTGCTCACATTTCCCCTACACATGGAATCACATGCCATGAGGAGGCTGAGAAATCTGCGGGGGTGGAGAAGGGTTAGAGCAGTGGAGAGGAGGACAGGTTTGATGTGACAGGCAGCAAGACTGGCATCGACCTCTCATAGGGACATTAAGTGCTGCGGCTGATTGAGGTGAGTTAAAAGCTTTGTTTTTGCTGGTGGAAAAAAAAAAAAAAAAAAAAAAAAAAGATCAGAACTTTGGTCGAATCCTGTCTCGACCAAAGTTTGCAATATTTTTATTATTAGCACAAAAAGCTGTTAATGCTATATTTATGCAAGTTCAAATTTCAGTCCCTTCTTTAAAATCTGGGACTTGTTGAAAAAATGCTACAAAATATGCTCAGAGGGCCTCTGCATTTCAAGGCCAGACATCAAATTGCACTTGCTTTTAGGGATCTCCAACAGAGATGAATGCAGCTAGGCAGGTATGTTGTTCTCATTCTGCTAACCTATTTAAACTGAGTACAACTCTTCACGGGTGGCTCATAAAACATAGACTAATCGCTTTGGTCAACGCTGTGGGGGTGTTCATCAGAGAAGCCCACACTGTGAACAAACACTGCCTACTACCTGGCTGTGAGCTGGTGTTTAACTAAGGGATAGAGGAAACAAAGGGGAACAAACAGCATCCTCTGTGATCTATTCTTGTGTGATTAAGGATGCTAATCCATTCGCACTTTTTAATCCTGCAAAGGAACCCGGCCAGTGCGCCAGCACTGAGTACATGCACGCCGCTTATACAGGGAAGAGCTGATCAATAAGTATGTAGTCACCAGATAGTAAAGCCAAAGCAAACTGATCAGTGCAATAATCTACTTAGAGGGTGATATCAGTTAACAATGCTTTAATCACACAAGTGGTTAATGGACAATAATGGAGTATTAATTTGATATGTGAGGCTAGATTTAAATTAGCCACTTCTTATAATGATAAAAGTTATGTCAGTGACCAGCTTTAGTTTGTATTCATGTCTCTCCTGAACACACAGACACAAGAAAACACTACCCCCCTTCGGTTCCTACCTAGAATACAGCTTGTGTTGATTGTGTTAAGCAATAAACCAAAGGCTCTACTGATAAACAGCAGAGTTGCAGTTCATTAACACTATTGATTCTAAATCCAGAGGCAAATCTGATTATCAAATCTTAATCTTTTGCCTTATTCAGTCTAAAATATTAAGATTTAGCTTTTAACAACCTTAAGCAACATAAGTCATAAATTACTTTGAATTCAAGAGCTAAACCTTAAATATTGCAAATGCTTAGTGTATAAAAAGAACACAACACAATTAAAACTGCATTAACTAATACATTATCACCTTTTAAGCTGAAAAGAATCTTTTTAACAAATGACTGGAAATTTACCGATCCAGCCGAACAGGGCAGTGTTATTATTCCTCTGGAATCATATTTCTGTCCAATTTTCACTTTCTTTTTAGCTCCACCAACTTAAGAGAAAATGATTTAACTTTCAGCTGCTAAATGGTTGTCACCAACTTATCTGTGTGCAGTGTGGTGCCCCACAGTAGGTTTTGAGTCTTTTTGCTGAATACCACTGCAGCCAGAATGACCTAAAACAGTCAAGTTATGGTCCGTGAACCAAAACATTAGGTTAAAAGAAGCTAAAACCTAAAGCTGAGCTGAGTGTTGAACATCCATAGGTTCAGAAATACAAATGACTTCATTCACATCACACAGTCAATTAATCCAGTGATAATTTAAAAACACTGATTAGAGCAGCATTAATATTTCACTCAGTATTTCCTATTTGGCTAAATGACTGCTTGAACATTTTGTACAATAATCTTTGGTTTAAAAAAAGAAAAAAGAAAAAAGGGCCAAGACAAAAGATTTTAAAAGAGATTAGTTAATAAGTCACAGTATTTTGAAACATGATCCAAGAATAAAATAATCTTCTTGCCTTGAGTCACAATTACACGCTAGTGCAACACAAGACTGGAATCCACTCATAGCAAAAGAACATATGGCCTCCACTAATATAGAAAACTGGGCCATTAACTGAGGGCTTTTTTACATATGTATGGAATTGATGAACACGAATGAACACTACGATCATATGCAGGTCACAGATTACAGTACGTGGAATATGCACCGGAAAGGTGAAGAGGGATGTGGATATGGACAGCAGTGTATGCAGGAAAGTCTGTCTAAAATATGGGTATAATTCAGTGTTGTGAATGGGATGTTTGAACCACCACCACCACCACCACCACACTAAAAACAAACACAGCTTACCTGAACAGGTAGTCTCTGTCTCTGTGGCGACAACCAAAGAACAACCAGGTCTCACCAAATGCGGCTCCAGGGTTCTCCTGCCTCTCTTTCTCTCTGAAAGTCAAACACTGGATGTTAGCGGTCGATCAATACCAACCGACGATCAGACCAGATGGAGGAGAGCGAGTCCTTCCTCACAGCAGAGGTTAAAGAAGAGTAGTGACACCATTAAGCACTGTCTGCAACCACAATACACTGAGTGCCACAACTGCCTAATGCACGGAAACGACTGTGCATTCTGCAGCGAGGACATTATATGTATTATTAAATTTCACCCAAACAGAAGGATAGATCCCATCACTATAAACAGTTACTGAAAATGAAACGGGGGGCCTTTTTGTGTGTGTGTGTTTGTGTGTGTGTGTGTGTGTGTGTGTGTGTGTGTGTGTGTGTGTGTGTGTGTGTGTGTGTGTGTGTGTGTGTCCAACTGTGCTTTAGTGCATAAAAACTGGTCCTGCAAAAGTGATTCCTCTTGAGAGAGGGAGTTTGGCAAAGCTCCCAGAATCCTTTGCCGGCAATGGCAACACATCGGCACAAAGTGGCTCAAAGGATGCCGGTATCTGTGCCGCACACCTGCTGCAAAAGGTGACAGCTCTCTTCCAGATAACAACAGTTGACCCCCAACCTTTCATGATGCCATCAGTCAGTTGACTCTCTAAAGAGTCCGGCATTATCTGTTACCCCTGTCTGGAGGGAGGGGGAGAAAATAGAGAAGGGTGTTGAAGTGACCAACCACGACGAAGAGCTGAGAGATGCCACAGGGAGGCATAGAGACTGGGCCCTTTGTACTGCGCTGCTGCAATCCGAGGATAAAGTGCCGCTTTCCCGAAACCCTAAGCTTTGCTATTCACGAACAGACTGATTCATGCTTTGTGCTTTTTTCACCTGTTAGAAATTTTAAATGGCAGCCAACTCTGAGGCTTGTCAGAGTTGTATTGTGCATGAAAAGTAGGTATCAATACCCAAATTAAAAACTTAAATTATAAATTGGTTACATAAGTAACAGAAAATAATTTTTAAAAAAATTTCAGAACAATTCCAGAGCCTCTGTAGATATTTTACAAAATACATAAAAAATAACCTGTTGAATTAGAAGTTTTATTATAAACCCCCCCCCACATCTACGACATTTTATAGATTAACAATGTTTTCTATTTTGCTAAATAACGAACAATAATGAGCTGCAGCTTCACACTAATTAGCCTTAGTGAACAAAACTAAATCAATGCAAGAGTGTGACTGGGAATACTATAATAAAGCTTTGCTCTCCATTAATTAAAGAAAAAGTTGACCAGTTAATAAACGTTTGTTTAAACTTAGTGTGTGAATGAGGCCTGGTAACATAGCTGTCTGGCTGACTTGATCTAAATTCTCTGATCTCATCCATTAGCATCCTGGACGAGATTCTTCTGATCTGCAAACAGCCTCAAGTAAACTCATTTTAGTGAGCTCGTCTCTCTCCTCTCACCGCCTGCCCTAAAGGGATCAATACCAATATGAAAAACCTGGATTCCATTCTTACCCCACCGGCGCCGTTCCCTGCATACAAATCACATCACATCACATACCCACACCATAACAGCCTGCAACACAATCTCAGGGGGAAGGCAGCATCTACAGAGCACTCCATTTGGGGTCAAAATCAGAGGTGGATGCCTTTCAGTGCCATTCAGATGATCAGCAGGAGAGGGAAACGGCAGGGGAAGCTGAGGTGAATACTTGGTAAACAACACAATTATGTGATATCGTTCATCCGTTTTCTTTGCAGCTCCGTGAAAGTGGTGGCGAGTAGCTTTTTACACACAAATTTACAATGGTGACAAAAAAACCTAAATACAACAACAGCTCAAGATGTAATCACTGACATTACACTGCAGAATGACATATATCCATTCAACTGGCTGAATTCACAAAGGTTTTATGACGCTGAACAGGAAGATGCTGTAGCCTAAATGTCATCAGACTGATACATTTAAGCTCAATATCTGTACACAGAAACACACAAACTTAAATACAAGTTTTCATATTGACTGTGCCAACTATGCCTGCTGGCATACCTAGGTATTAAACTGGGCAAACAGTTTTTCTATGCAAAAGAAAAGCTTTTTAGGGCTGGTTAGGAGATTAAGGCTAACCACTCAGTTAAAATACAATATTTGTTTAGTTGTCACGGCTCCAACCTCAATAGACACTGAAAATCACATTCTCCATAAAATCCTTCCATGCAAACTACAGCAATCAATACCAGACTGCTGGGGTGCCTTATTAAAATCTCCTAGTACCACCAAGTGAGTCTCTGACCTTTAGAGACTCTTCTACTTGTTATCAGCACTACAAACTCATACAAAGTACTTTTGAAAACATCCATTGATTAACAGTGGGGGTCGAGAGGGGGTGATGTAGGAAGATCGAAGCGTCCCCATGATATTTTGTTGCTAACAGGACCCTTTCTCAGGCCTTGAGGCAGATACAGCATTGTGTTGACAAACTGGCGATTGTTATCTCCTATCAGAGTGCAGCGTCAGCCGCCAAGGCTTTGTTTGGAATCTCAAGTTGGATTCTGTACAATGCTGCTCGCCATGACAGGTTTTTTTGCAATCCTCCAGCACAACACGCCGCTTGCAGGGTAGAGGATGAGAGACACAGTGAGGGAGAGGGGACTGAGGAGACAGACAGAGTTGATGAATCTGTTTATAGGAGAAACTCTTGAAATATAAAACTAAAAATATAAAAATTTAATGAAATGCAGTATATTTTAAATAAAAAGAAACCCAGCAGTGAACTTTCAAGGATGCATCTGATGATGGGATGTTGCTTCCAGAATCACTCAAGGTCTGAGTGTTTTGTTTGCGCAGACAAGCAGCTTTGCAAGGACAGACATTTAATAAAACAATTAAAAGTGTATTCTGATATCTTAGATTTCAGACAGTGATGTTGGCACACTGCTTTAAGGATTAGGGTAAGGCTGATATGTTCATATCACCACCTTACATCACCAAGTGGTCCCTCTGGTCCCTCTGGCTCAACCTTGATCAGTAAGAATAAGAGTCTGTCTGCGAGTGGTGTGACCAGGCCAGTGCAAAAACATCTTCAGCGTTCCTGTCCCATCCCAAAGGCACAAACACCTCTCACCCCAGATGACCACTCTAGAATCGGCTGCATTCAACCCACCATCGCCGCCATCACTTCAGCAAGAGCTGTGTCACCTTTCAGAGCAATCACCCACCATAACAGAGGCGACGTCCAGGGGATTTAGAGACAATTGGAGTTGACTGGGGCACAACCTCATTTATACAAAGCCACCCAAGAGTTAGACATGTCAGTCTGACTAAAAAGGCTTAGTCCACTTTCTGACAAGTCGTGGTGACTGTGGGGCCTGGCTCAACACAGAGGCATCAGCCTGGATAGAGAAGCTTCAGTCACATTAAATCTTTCTGACAGGTCATCTTTTAGCAATCTTGATTTAGCCATCAATTCAGAAGCTCAGAAAATTAAACTAAATGTCACATATTCTACATGATTTTCCTCAAACATTTAGACAGTGATGGTTGAACAAGCCACAGAGGTCCACTACATACTCAACTGGCAGTCCACATCCTCTCACCACCTCATCTGCATTTACAGAAATGTCTTATTCCAGCAACACGGCTGCACCTACTGAACTTTTTACTTTTGTATCAATAAGGCCCCGTGTGCTGTTTTGGCTTCTTGCTGGTCATTACACACCAAGTCATGGCCGTATGCATTGGAGAGGGCATAATTTATTCCTGTTGAGACGAGGGAAGCATTTGAAATAATCCCTGACGTGATCACAGCCTTCACCATCAGATTCATTATGCCTTTTGAGATGTACATGACGTAGACTTTTATCAGCTTTGAGCAAGGTCTCACTTAATTGCCTCTGCAGACTACTTACAAAATGTGCATGGATGATGTGCACTTAACAACATTTCGACATTATGAATATTCATTACAGGGCGCAGGAATTTTAGCTGCAATGATCCATGTCACACGGTGCACCCGTCAGCAAATAACCTGCATGTTTTTGGGGACTGACACATTTGACTGACCTACTTCAGCAGCCTATCATTCAACACATGCTGTATCACACCGGCACTGGACATAATTCATGCCACGCGCACTTAATTCCTTTTGACTGAGGTATTGGCAAAATGGAGGATCTCAACACAAATTGTTTTACTTGATAAAAATGCTGCTTGTTACTTGAAAATACAGTGTTGAATTTGCTGTACCTTTGCTGGAGGAAACCAATGAAGGGGGCAACTCCTGTGCCTGGTCCAACCATAATGAAGGGCACTGACGGGTCGGAGGGAGGCCGAAAAGAGCAGTTGGGTCTCAAATTCACATGGATCTAGGGGTCAAAGGACATTAGAAAGCACTGAAAACAATGAGAGTAATTACAACAATGCTAAGAGGCCACTGTGGACCTACCAATCTATTAATTGATCTACTTAATATTCTAAGACATACTAATGAGAAAACTCATGAACCTCAACTGAAATCCATAGAGTCTGTGGCAGAGAGGATTTACTTGCTTCAATTTAAATGAATTTTTTAATTAACCACACACAACTGGCCCAGAGATTTAGTGTCTCACATCCAATCCAGAGCCGTCTAAAGAATGTAGTAGAAACACGCTGAACCCCTAATGCCAGACTGCACAATTTTCTGATATTCTGCCTTCTCTTTTCCTCAAGAACCTCTTGAACTGTAATATTTGAAGGAGAATGGGCAGCCTTTTTTTCTCCTGGTATTTTATTTGAAAAATCAAAACGAAGGCAAAGAGCATAGCCTGCAGAAGTACACTTTTTTTTGCAGCCCCATGAGTGAGGGTTATATTCATAACAATAACTGTGAATGCTTGTGCTCACAAATTTGAACACCTTTAAATATCAGCCACAACCCCAAAAATTTGGACTGTCTAGTTTCAGCCCACTATACTGAATAGTACTCATTTACCTTTGGCTGAGCCAGGCTGCCAGAGGATTCAGGCTTCCCAGGGAAAACCAGGCCAGGATTGATGAGGTCAAACAGCCAACCGGTACACAAGCCTCGCTTCCCCACAGGCCGCCCAGAGCATGCTGCTAACTCCACTATGTTGAAAACAAAATGTAGTTTTCCTGGGTGCCTAAGACGTGAGCTATAGAGATGAGACCAGGGAGTTTGAGATCGAGAAAGACAGAGATAGAGGGAAACAAGTATGTGAGAGTGTGTGCAAGACACGCAGACAGACGGTGACAAGCAGGGAGATACACCGGGATGAAGTGAAAAATAATAAAATACAAAAAAGCAGAGGGAGAACAGATGGGTACAGAAAGGCACAACAGGGAGGATAAATTCTCAAGAATAGACAGCAATGATCCAACAAACAATTCACAAAAGAACACCTTTAAAAAAATTTCAGTTGCACAGCTGCTGATGAAAGTAACAAGGATACAGAGACATTCACTGTCTGTCCCAAAAAAAAAAAAAAGTCACCACCTGGATTTAACTAAGTAAATAGTGGCGAGAAAAAGTATGTGAACCTTTTGCAGGTGATCTGATCTTTATTGAGTATTAACACATATGATGTGTCTAAAATATTAACAAAAAAATATTTTGATCTTTCATGTCTTTATTGAGAACAACCATAAAAACCTCAAAGTGATAGTGGAAAATGTATTTGAACCCTTGGAATTAATAACCCCCCTTTAGTTGCTTAGCTATTACTTTAGGTTAACCATTTTAAATGCCTATGTATTAATTTTTGTTATTATTTAAATCATATGTACAATACTTTGTAAACTCCAACTGCTTGGCCATTACTTTTAGCTACTATCAGCATCTACACCAATTGTCATCTTAATTATGTGTTTATTTTTCCTCCTAACACAAACATGTGGATGCATATATATATTTTTAATGAGATCAGTGTTTTCAAGTTAGTCTACTCCAACTAAAGAACTCCCAGTACCCCAAGAAGTCCAAAAAAAAAAAAAAAGAAAGAAACACAATTCAGCTTAAAGTGACAAACAAAGAAACAAAAAACTGTGTCTGTTTTGCTTCAATGAAACTGCCTCTCTTGTCTTTGTTCCAGTTCTCACTGCCAGCTGAGGCACTCTCCCGCTCTATCATCCCTCACTCTCCCGTTACTGTGGGCCACTGGAGACCTCTATTGACCACAGCATCAATAATGCAGGCCTCTAATGTCTCTGCACCATCTGATAAACTACAGCCACCGTCTCCCCTGTCTGTTCCCTTCGTCTGTACACAAACACACACGTACAAATAAGCAGCTAAGTGAGGGACTAATGAGAGGTGAGGTGAAGTTCTGACAATGCATTAGATGTTGCCGTTCCACATGAGCTTTAAAGCAAACCTAATGGTCTCTAGCTTAACAAGAGAAGCAAATCAATGAGTGGCTAAGTCAGGCAGAAATTAAGAACACTTGGTCCTACTTAAACTAGCCACAACTAAGCTAAAGGCTACACAATACATACAGTCAATTCATATGTGCAGCACCTTACAGCATGCAAACCAAAGCACATTTAACTATAATGTACATAGTCTGATAAAAGGAATCAAAAGAAACTTTATACAGACACATATGCTCAGTGACGAAAGGCAACCACTAAGCATGACGCTGCCTCCACCACGCTTCACGGTATGAGCCAGGTACTAGTCACACTGTATTGAGTTTACTTTTTGTCTCATCAGACTAAATAATCCTTTTCCTCATGCTGTAAGAGTCCTTCAAATGCTGTTTGACGAACTCCAAGCAGATGCCATATGAACTTTATGAACCACTCTACCTCAATGGCATGACTGATAGAGTGCTGTTGAGACGGTTGTTTTCATTTCTGCATACTGTGTACTTCTGGAGCTAATTTTAAGTGTAACCGCTGGTCCTTTGTCACCTCCCTGACCAAGGCCTTTGCTGCCCAATTACTCAGTTTCTCTAGAAGAGTCCTGGTGGTTTCAGTTCTCAATTGTTGAGGTCATCTTTCTCCTGACAACACTCTGAGCTTTAGAAATGCTATATCATTGCACCCACACATGCATTCCTTTATAAACTCTTTCCAGTTCATTTGTTTGCCACTGGTGGACTCGCATGAGGTTGTCGCCATTTCTGAAGAAACATTAAATTAATTAAAGTAAACAGGATGTGCCTGACCACAGTTGTATGTTCCTTATTTTTCCTCCCTTGTTACAGGTAGAGAGAGAGTAAATAGCACTATCATGGGAAAGCCAACTAAGATATGGTTTCTGCCAGAGCCTGACATCTTTTTAAGTCAAGCGATTTTGCGATTTTTTGCGAAGTTTTTCTGGCACCTAGATAGAAAAGATAATACCAGGTGCTGCTGACCAACAATGCACCCTAAATGTGCAAAAGAAAGCAGAATAGATTCATGCATGGCGAAAAGATCAAAACGAGGAAAACGAGAGTACGGACTGTGCTAATTCACAGGTGGCCAGAAAGACTCCTCTGTGCACCCGTTTCTCCTAATTGGCATAAGTGGGATTGCTTTCATCTTGCGGGATGACAACGTGAGAGGATCATCACAGAGCACAGGCCCACATATTCTCAAAACGGACACATATCCTGATTTTTAACACGAGCCAGAGCGTTTAACAACAGCTCTGCTGTGGGCGCAAAGAGTCTCCACAACAGAAGACAGTAATCATCGTGGGACATCTGAAGATAGCTTTTATGACTCACATATGTTAATCCTGGCAACTGCCCACCTCAGTGACTCCAGAAAGCATCCAGTCACGTCTAAATAAACAGTTATAAGATTTGGGCAAAATCTGAATCCAAATTTGATGGATTGGCTGGACTTGAAGGGCAGGATAACTATTCACCCCAAGACAATCATGACACAGTCAGAGAGAACCAGAGTGATTTTAATGTTGTATCATATTGATGTTAATGTTGATTCCTGTTCCCTAATTATAACATGATTTAGTTTTAGAAAGTGTCTTGGCCATGCAGAATGGATCTTACAGGCCTGATGATTAAAAAACTGAAAACTTTACTGAAAATCTTTATTGTATTAACTCAAGGTAATTTAAGCTTCGGTGTCAAACTATTCAGTTGTGGAGACTGTCGCATCTCAGTGACAGTAGATAGGCCTTTTGTACACTGTGCTTACTGGAATGTGTTATTCAGAGAAGAGACAGATGACCTTGTGCTTATTACAGTTTGTTATAAGAGACTGGTGAAGTAACAAATTAGACTGGTAAACACCATCACTGTACTGAATATAAAAAAGACAGAGCGAACTCTAAGTGCTGAGGAGACTCAGATCCTTTGGAGTGTGTAGGACACTCCTCAGACTTTTAGGACTCTGTGGTGGCAACATCTAGTATGCAGTGGTCTGATGGGGTACTAACGTCACAGCAACATGCATGAACTGGACAAACTCATAAGAAAGGCCAGTTCTCTTCTGAGGTGCTCTCTGGATCCAGTAAAGGAGGTGGGACATAGGAGAGTGATGGCCAAACTGCTGATCATTAGGAACAATACCTCCCATCCCCTACAGGACCCTGAGTACCCTTAGCAGAACCTTTAGTGACAGGCTGCTCCACCAGTGGCGTGTGACACAGTGCTACTGCAGGACCGTCCTCACTGCTGTAATCACACTCCACAATCTCCATTGCTTCTAGAAAATCAAACCCTTGAGAGTGATTTGTCTGTGTGCATGGCTTTATTTTATTCATTATCAACTTGATAATGATTATTATTCTAATCTAGTACTTTCACCTTTTATCTGATCTGCTGTTGCAACACCTGAATTTCACCCTAGGGGGGTTAATACAAGTTTTATGGTATGGAATAGCTATATACAGAATTAGTTATGTTTTGCATTCATAAAGTCATGGGCACATAATAGATTTGTTTAAAAAAAAAAACTGAGCTGAGCTACTATAAAAGTGTATTTATCACAAATTCAGATATTTCATTTTATAGGCCTTTGTATTTATCATGTTGTGAAAATGCCAAGCTTAATAAAATACCAGGAGCTCTTTTGAAGTTATATTAAACTCTCTCAAATGTCAGATAATTTGAATGCTCAGTCCACTACTGTGAAGAAGCTGGCAAGCAGCTCTTCAGTGGATGGCAATGCATTTCCTAGCTGACAATAGCACAGGATCAATATATATTCTATCATGTGTACTCCAACTCTCTTGTCTAGTAGCATCTAATAAAAAAGTGGAGTACTTAGCAATTTATCAAGGTGTATGCACAAGAATAAAATATCAACAACAGATCTCCAAGTGCGTTCTGCAGTTTCAGCACTCATCTTATTATTCTCTGGTCTGTTCAGTCGTGAATTATATAAACACTGAAGGACAAAAATAAATCGATTTGGCAAACACCTTACCACTGCCCAGTTTGTAATAAAAGACTTCCTTATTATTAAGAATGTAGTAAACTGGCAGGCATTTGGTACAACGCAGCTGTTTAAGAGACCCCTGGGTAGAATAAATAATATGCCTTATTTGAAATATTTAAACAAATGAGAGAAAATAGGAGTCACGTTGTGCAAATGGTAAGTTTTTCATCTTGAAATAAGCAATATATTAATTATTCTCCTAACACTAGTAGCACAACATGGGTTTTCCATAAACTTATACTAGTACACATTAGAAAGATATTCGTCTACATTGATACATGGAAAAAGGACAAATAAATGTAGGTGTAAGAGCCCTTTTGTGCACAGTTTCATGCAGTACAAAATGCATGCTCTACTCTTATTTTGCTGTCACCTTACCTGGCTGCTGAATAAGGCCTGGGCTGCAGTTTCGGCAAATGCTCTGAAAGGCAAGCACAACTGTCAATCATCCCGCTGCCTTGCTAAGATTTTGTTACACAGACACCCATGACAGAGACAAAATATATGAAAAGTCTTCTCAGTCCATTGAGACATCCTGCCTTCCAATCTATCCCCAATACCCCCACCCAGGTTACAGTCTTGTTTCTAGGACACACTTCTATATTTATGAAATTACAAACTCAGGGTTATGGAATCCCAAGTGTCCAGATGTGGAGCCAGTAGGAAACAGATTGCCTATGCAGACCTTATTTCAATGCCAGCCATGAAGGTGCCCTCTTTTGGGTAATATGTACCGTTCACTGAATCTGTGAGGAGGTGTCAGAGAAATCAGGAAATCTTTGAGTCAGAGATAACTTTTCACCCCATAGCCACAGAATGCCATTCGCTGCGTTGTAGCACCATGAATTACTGTAATTGAGAGCTGTGTGATGTTCTTGCTACGTACTTAGATTTTACCTGTATCTCAGTGATATGTGGTGATATGTTAGAAAAGCAAAGCTGCACCACCTTTAACACCTGAGACACATTTTTCTGTTAAATTGTTGGGAAAGACAAGCAGCTGGACTAAATCTACTCCCCTCTCCGTTTATGCATTTCTCAGACATATAAACAGCTCAGGGTGTTAGGAAGGCAGAGCCGCACGTTGATGTCCATTTATCTCTTTGAGCTGGAAGTTTGTTTGTTTTTTTAATGGGGATGCATTAGGCATAGTAAGTTTGGGAGGAAACGTCAAAATTCCCAGTTGCAATCTGGTATGGCACCATTCAGTGTTGAAACTATACAGTTTGTCAGTCAAGAAGAAGAAAAGCAGCTTTGTTCAACGTGTCATCTCAGTGATATGGAAAATTACTTTCACTTTGTTTCTGGCTCTTCATATACACATACAAAGCCAGTAACTTGGAGAAAGTCTAGGAGATAAAAAAGGCCTTTGTCAGGAAAAATTCTGTCTTGTAGCATTTGTTTTCTTTCATGTACTATTTGGTGTTGCACATAAATGTCTTACATTAGATTCATTCATCATTTTGTCCAAAGCAACTTAAAATAAATACATTTAAACCAAAATGGTATATAAGTATACATAAATAAATACATATACTGTATAGGGTTGTGATGAGGATGGCCTTTCCTTGTTATAATGAATCTGCTTTTCCTGTAGATGCAATTCATAGTAGGTCGGTCATAAATACATCTTCAGATATACTTAAGACTAATCATTCCTACTTCCTAAGAAGGACAACATATTATTTAATAATCCAATAATCCTGTCCATTATCAAAGTCACACACCTCTCCATCAGAAGGTGTATCATGTTCGATAACAATCGGCTGCAGCCACACGGTGCTCAACATGCTGATGTTCTATTATAGAGTGACAGCACACGTCTGAAGCACAGGACAATCAATCCATCATCTCACATCGCTACACCATGATGATACTGGTAGATTCAATGGATATATTATTTTTTAAATCTTTTGAAAGAAAAGCTTTTTTGTTGCAGTGAATGAGTCGGGATACATCTTGAAATATGCATTTCAAAAAAGGTCTTAAAGAAAAAAAAAAAAAGATACAGTCCCAGGATCACCGCTATGTTTTTAGAAATGATCATTTTCACAGGGATCATCGATCATACTGCACAACAATATAATCTACTGCATCTCAAATGTCTCTCTGTGCTGCGATTTATATGCAGAGGTACCATTTTAGTGGAAAAAAAATTAGATAGCAGTGTGGCTGAACATTAAAGCTGTACTTCTTAAGATATATGGATAGTTTCTCTGGCTGCAGACGAAATTAGGGAGGTTGTTAGTATTAAAGTGTTAAGAAGAATCCTCTGTGGGAAGTTTTTTTTTCCCCTTTTTTAATAACCTCCACATGCTAAGTTAAAGTTGCTTCTGAGAAAAGGACCTGCTAGGTTATGGCTTTCCAAAACCATTTGAAGGGTTTTCCAGGTCTTTTGAATTTATCTAATAGACTAGGTGGGAATATGCAGTATGCTTTATATTAGCAGGAAACTTTTAATCACAAGCTGTTTTTTTCAGAGAGAAGGAGAACTAGCCTTGTGAAATACGGGCATATGAGCTTTCCTTTATTTTAGTTTGCTTTACTTTGTTTCGTGGGTCACAATTAAGCTGAAGAAAAAACAAAAATAAAAAAATAAAACTGCATTTTTGTGCAATTTCATTTGAGCCCTGCAGTAAAGTAAATTGCAAAAGATGCTCATAGACAGCATTGAGTTCCCGGGTGCTGTGACCCCAACGTTTTCATCTGACACTCTATATGAAACAATGGACCATATAAGAAGTGAGCTGGCTGTAGGAAGCAGGTATCTTTCTCAATTTATACCCAGCATTTACTTTTATACCCAGTATGCACTTGGCCAAAGACATCTGGGCATAGCTACATCTCCTCATTATTTATACTTAGTGTATAACAGTATAAACTCTGATCAGCAAACACCTCCCCTTCAGTCGAGCTAATGAACCAAGAACGGTGTATAAAAATAAATAAATAAATAAATAAAAAGATGCAGCAGTGTAATTTAACAGTGACACACTGAGTCAGAGTTGACCATTAACCTATGAGCCATGCTGACCCTGCACCCTTGTGTCCTTGAAAAGCTCACTAGCTCACCAGTAAATGGCCCCATGTCCCCCAACTAACAGCTGCTGCCCTAAAGGGCCTGCGACTCAACATTTTTCACGAGGGCACGATTGTCCTGATTTCTGCCAATTTCTGCATCATTTCACCACTGAGAAAGGTGCTGTGGTTGGCAAGTAGGCCAAAAATATCTGACATTGGCATAGGCCAAGAGCTGTGACACAGCTGTTTTAAAGGACAGTTCAACTAGCATGTAAAACTGTAGCCAACTAATTTCACTGTCTGGGAAGTTGTAGCCACAGCTTATTACATCTACATGGAATAACCAGCCAGCTTCCATAATGAGCTGCGAGAAAATGTTAGTTTTCTACCAACAGTGGTCTTAAAGGGTGAAAGGATGGATAGTGGACATGGTGCACAGCAGCAAAAGATAATCATTATTACCAGGGAGAGGGATAATGAATTAACTGAGAAAATATATCTTGCCTTGCAACTGAAGTCTTGCCATTATATTCCGAGAAACAGTGACATAAAACCCATATTGGAGCAATGTGAACTTAAAATGAGACAAGGAAATGAGTGTTGACCCTTTGGGAGCCCCTATGATGCACACTGCCTGACCATTCAGAATAATTAAATGTGCTGACAATGTCAGCCCTGAGATTACTGTGCACACTTAACTTGATTTACCGGGGTTACAGTGACCCCTACTGGATGAGAATGATACAGTAAATCTATCTGAATAATATAATAGACTTGACATAACCTGAGGTCTCGCAAAAATAAAATAAACATTTCTGCAGTAAATTATTCCCCTGATATTTTTCACAGGTGTAGCCTGAATCCCGCTCTCATGTCAATCACTGTAATTCCCTTAAACCTTCTTCATTTTTTTATTTTGCTTCAGGCAACATGAAAGCCTGCTTTTAATAACCATGAATCTATTATAAAATAAAAATATATATAAAAAATAAAATAAAACACAGAACAAACAACATATTAAAAATGTGAGAGGGTATTATTCTGCTTACTTGTTGTTTACTCAATAAGTCTAATATTTAAGTAGAAATGTGACACGAAGTCAATTAAAAATGATAAATGTGATGTTTGATCAAATTTGGTACATCAGAGTGGTTTAAATGCAGCCTTATTAATATAGACTCACAGAATTTGGTATTTATCACTGACTGACTGAGTAAGCTAACAGCAAGGATTCTGACCTATGAGGAGGCTGAGTGGAGCCGAGCAGGATGGGAAGGCTGTGAGAAGCTCCAAAATGCTGAGACTTGGGTCTCTCACATACAGGTTGTAGTCTGCGGCGCCTTGTTTACTGCAGAGCTCCTGCAGTCTCCTCCTTTGCACACTGTCCCCTGTATGTTCCACCAGCGCTCGCAGAAACGCCTGCCAGAGAAAGTCAGATAAAAAGTATGTAAAGTCACCTGAAGCCTTTCTGTACCTCTGTTAGCAGCAATGGTCATGATTTTCTGATTCGGACACCTATTCACAACAATACAATGAGACAGCTAATACATTTCTGAAACTGCAGGCGAACTTCAATGCTACTATATAAAATATAAGTATTTGTAAGTTTTCTCAGTAAATGATGACCGTGCAGGTAGACCTTGGCGTCAGCCCAGTTATGTAATACAGGAATTTTATTATGTACAATGTACTTCCTGTCACCATGAATATGGAATTTAGTTAGTAAAGCTACGAAGAAATTAGCAGTGGCAAGATGTAAATTAATCAAAGGCAAATAATACAATCAAGTAATATGTTAAATTAGCAAAACTGGCATTTCACTGATGGTTTATTATTGGTCTAAGCAGTGGCATAAACTACAGTATTAAAGGGACTGTGAAGAAATTAAAAAACTGCATCTCCTGCTCAGCTTTATTCCATAACCACGGATTAGTAATCAGGACTTTCAGCTTCTTTAATGTCTGTGATTCCTTATAGTTTATGAGTATGCAGAGATCAGTGCTGCATTCTTACAGCAATTACTGATATAAGTATTATCTCCATCTTCCAGTGTATTACATATAATACAGCTCCTCTCTTTCCACTCAGATGGCCGCCCAACCTAAGCCTGGTTCTGCTGGAGGTTTCTTCCTCTAAAGGGAGTTTTTCCTCTCCACTCTCTCCTAGTGCTTGTTCAAGTGGGGTTTTGGGGTTTTCTATATAATTCAGCATACAGTTATATTTTGTAAGGTCCTAAACGTTACTCTGTGAAGTGCCTTAACAGACTTCTGTTGTGATTTGGCCTTATACAAAATAAAACCGAATTAAATATAATCATCACTTTACCAAGTTTTGACAAATATCTAACAGTGGGTCTATGAATGGAGTAAGTAATGTGTTCTAATATTTGTGTCAGAAGAAATAATGAGTCAGCATGTGTAATATCTACATGTATTTGATGTTATTACACATATCATTGTGAAGTGTATTTACTAAGTGGCTGAGGTGATAATCTTTTACTATCCTAAAAACAATGGGGTTAAAATTTTATTGGTGTTGTAATTGCTTCGGTAAAACAGAATAACTGCACAGGCAGGTGTTGTAAAATGAAGCTCTCACTTTTTTGTAATGCTGTAGACAACAGTTTGACCTGAAACAATCAATTTATGTGGACAAATTTAATAACGCAGAAGAAACTGATTCTGTTTGCAAAAATTTTAAAACTTAAAAAAAAATAATAAACTCAGGGCAGGAATCAGGAATCATATTTCCCTCGTGTTTTTGTAATCACCCAGACCAATTAGTTACTGTGTTGCACATTGTTCTAATCTTAATTTTCTTCTTTTTAAAAATAGTCTTGATTTTGATATTCAGTACGCTGTTTTCATAGAACAGTAAACGACTGATGCAGCCCATGCCAGAGGGAAATGAACGGTTTCAATTTAATGGAGCTATAATGTTTTTATTTAATAATGAATAAAATCTAATGAAAATACGGACAAGAATGAAATGTTGTGAAAAACTTATTTCACAGATGGAAATTAGAAGCACGACAAGAAGAACAATTAAAGTACAGTTTGCAGAGTTAACCACTATTACTACAGTAATGTTATTCAAAAAAATGAATCAAGTGAA
This sequence comes from Anabas testudineus, assembly GCF_900324465.2. NCBI lineage: Eukaryota > Metazoa > Chordata > Actinopteri > Anabantiformes > Anabantidae > Anabas > Anabas testudineus. Next base: position 25,728,614 of record NC_046611.1, read on the forward strand.
TTTAAGGAAGCCACATCAGCAGAAAAAAAACCTAAGCACCACCAAAGCTCGAGGCTGTGGCAATTTGACATTTCCACTCACCCAATGTCTTTGTTGCCCCAGAGGAACAGGCAAGTTTAATCATTATTTCAGCCTTGGATGCTGCCTGAGTAAATTCAGTCCTAGCTGAGCTTATTAAACCAAACTATGGAGCCATGCAAATATTGTGGGTCCAGACCGTGTCCCGACATAGACTACTCAAGTACCAAAGGGCAGTAAAGTGAACCAGTGTAAAGTGAAATAGTAAAAATTTAACTGTGCTTCTGGGTGAAACTGCAGAAATGAAAACCTTTCACAGAGCTTTGACAACTGAAATAAAAGCAGTGTGCTCCAGCTGGTAAAAACTTACACTTAACCTTCCCTCTTATTATCATGCTGATATGCTGCAACAACAAGTAGCAAGTGACATAAGAAAAAAAAAAAAGCCAAAAAGTCAGTCACTGCAGAGCAATATTTGGACATACAGTACACTACCTTCTTAGGAACACTTCTCATATCGAGGCACCATGTGAGCAGGTACTGCAAAGAAATGTTCTGGGGGATGAAGGATGGCACCTGGGCACCTATAGCCAGGGAGGGGAAACATCCCACAGTTAACATAGATAGGTAAACATTCTGTACAGTGCAATATGTCATCATCTCATTAAGGAGTGCAGTGTTATCAGTGCTGTGTAGTTCTGTGTGGTTTTAATGGTCTTTAGAGTACCTTAGACACACATGTTAAAATTATGACAGGTGCATGCTACCTTTTTTCTTAGTGTCCTTTTTTAGGGAAATGTGTACATGACAGTTTCTCTGGTCTTGAAGGCCCAATATGTGGAGCATGGAATCCACTTCAGAGGCCTTGTTTGGGCAGAACACATCAAAGGAATCCCCCGGCTGATAGGCCAATGTCAAGTGAGCCTAAAGAGGAATAAAAAGCAGGCATTTTAAACTGCAATCAAAATCTGTCTGAATTTATGACAGTCTGCAGAAAAAAATTAACCTTTTTCTGTCAAACTTACAGAGATGTCCAATTCTAGGAGAAGGGCCTTCTTGACTGAATCCCCTCTGGTCAGCTGAACTGCCCGGGATATGGGCACCTCATGCAGAGTTCCTTTGTTCAACGGTCCATCAATCTGAAAAAAAAAAAAAACATGAGTTGCAAGATTGTTGCAAGTTTGGCACAAATGGTGTTTTTCTCAGCAGTATCATTCCTCTATATACCTGTTCTGTTGGGTGCACACATTGAAGAGAGACATCCAGGTAGGGAGGAGGCAGAGCAGGAACATTAAGAGATGACTCTGACAGTGGAGGCAGGGAGGCTGTCAGTGAAGCTGCCAATGCAATATGGGAAACTCCAGCATCCCTGTCATTTGCCTCTGGTACTGATGTAGAAACACTGGCAGTGTCAGAAGACTTGGATGCCAACTTTGGGCTCTCCGCAGAAGAAGCTGGCCTGAGATCAGAAACAGCAGTCTGTGTAGCAGAAGTTGAAGATGAAGCAGCAGATGCACTTTTGGAGTCTGTGTTTACAGATATTCCAACTGATCCACAGTTTTGGTGGTCAGTAAGGCTTAGGAGGTTAAGTTGAACATCTGGTATGGATGAATCTGGGGTTTCTTTTGCTGAATCCCCCGCATCCTGTTTCGAGTGAGCAATCCCACCAGAAGCCATTTTTGTTAAGGCTTGTTTGATAGCACTCCACAGTCCTTGAAGCCAGGGGTCCACAACCAACTCCAACCTGGAGAGAGTAAAGTCCACGAGATAATAAAACTAGTGCAGTGTTGTCAAAGTAAGAGAAGGAAAGTTTGTAGCTACGTTAAAGACTAAATGCTGAAAGTTGGGTGTCTATACTTCTCACTACAGAACTTACCCTACACCATCATCTGCATATCCTGTCGCATAGAATTGTTTGGCTCCCAGTTCCTGTAGACGACGCTCAATTGTCTTCCCGCAGTTGCAGAAATTTGCATAATTTGTGTCTCCTAAAGCTGGAGACAGACCAAAGACGAAAACAGATGAATATTGTTCAAGTCAGTAAACAATGTGCAGTGCTCTGCATTGTTATGATGTACACAAAAAGTTCCAACTTTTTTTACAGATTAACTGCAACAGAGCTACCTCAGTCCCTCACAGCATAATTTACCTAAAAGTGCATAGGAAAGGTGCTTATAATGGTCAGCAGAAAGGGTCTTCTTGTTGATGCGTCTTACAAATTGGAGGGCATTGTCTGGCGGTTCCCCATCTCCAGTAGTAGACACAATAAAGACCACTGGGGCATTCTCTTTCTCCAAACTGTACTGGAACCAGTTACAGGATTAGTGAGTGACTGGTGTTTCCACAGTCCATATGAAAACCCATCAGGCAACATTCAATTTACTAAGATGTTACTGATGTGTTATTGTGTCATTAGCCATGCAGTGTAAGAGGAACTTCAGCAGCCTTACTTTAAGTAAAGGTGTTACTATGAGCTATAGTTACCTTCTCGTTCTGGTTCAAGCAGCTGAGCTCAGCAACCAGACCATGTTCCTCTGCCTCCTCAGCTATCCCCTCTGCTATATCCTGGGCTTGGCCCTTCTGGGATCCATACAGAACCACAAACCGAGGCTTCACTTCACAGGGCATGCTAGAACGTTAAAAAAAAGCTATGTCATTTATAGATTTACATGCTCTAAAATAATGTTTGTTAAAAAAACATATGTTGGCATGTAACTAATGGAAAAGCACGGGTGTTTTTTCAGTTTATCTCCATAAATTGGGTTGAATTATTGAAACACCATAATTTTTTTAAAGCTTAATATCCATTTGTCAAATACAACATAACAGCTGATCAGCAAAAGGATATACCTTGCTGAAAATCCTTAGTTCATGTTTCAAGAGCAAATCTGTCGTCACCATTGATGGCATCATAGAATGCCATTTGGGTATTATGATCCACATCCACGCAGAAACACATTTCTTAATTGGATTCAAGAGTGGCGATTATGGTTTTAGGAACATCCTCTAACATCAGAGTAGTGAAAACTGACATTGTCCCACACAAATCATGATCTGCAAGCCATCTCTCATGTTAAAGGATGGGCTTCCTGAAGAGGGTTTCCAAAAAGATGGGGGAAAAGCATTTAGTGCACAAAGCTAGGCATGCAAATCCAGCCATCATTGATTTCATTCCCCAGTCCTGTGACTTTCCTGCTGTATGTGTTCTGCCTGGTGATGCAGCAAAGCAAACTAGTGTGGGAGGTGGCGGTGTGAAGGATGGCACCTGGGGGGTAATTCATTATTATAAGTATCCAGCTCTACTCACAAGAAAGGTGAGGCCACAGGGATTAAAAATCAGGTTGTCAGTGGAGAAGCTGTTTCATATCTCAGCTTATCTACATACTACAGTGTCTGTCAGGTAACACGCTGACTGACACAGGTTTCCCAACACTGTGAAGTGCAGGACTCGTCCCAGCTGCAGCCCCGACCCGGACGTTGCGTCAGTTTTTCACGTTGACAGCGTTTGTTACCAAACTGCACGTGGAATTGAGCATGTTGTTTGTATCTCAAGTGCAACGTTAAATCAAAACCAAACCCCTCATACCGAGAGAGGAACTGTGCTCCTTGTTGTTTTAATTAATAATGTTTTTGACATTAACAGCTACGGACAGCACCGTTAATGTAGAGACTTATCCTGACTTGAGACATATAAGCCATAGTCTTTTTTACAGCGGAAGCGGCCCAAAATGATTAAGTATCATTTAGCATGGTTATAAATGCGATGTGAATTTATAAAATGTACTATATACCTTTTAATGAGGCACTTCAGCGCAGCCCTTCCATGTCTAATCTTCACGTACGTAACGAGCCGTCCGCTCATGTATTGATCACCGGAGTTCACGCGAGATTTCAACAGAGTGCCTAGAACGTGATTAGAAGAAACCACATTGCAGAAAATAAATATTTTAGCTCCTCGTTTGAAATGTTTTGTATGAAAAGCAGCAAATGGCTATTTTTAATTATGTGAACATTGTTAAAGTTAATTGTGTATTGTCATTTTGGATAAAGGTTTGACTAACAATAAGAAATACTCACGCTGCTGTCTATGGTTCCGCCCTCCCCGCCTGTGGAGCCTTCCAGAAGTCGCCGGCAGACCCGTGTGGCTTTTAGCTCAGCCACACTTCAGATTTACACCTTAAAACTCCGTATTTTATACACCAAACGCTTGTTGCGTGTCGTAACCCATCTGTCAATATGTCCACTTTGGGGACCCTTGCTTTCGATGAGTATGGAAGGCCTTTCATCATTATTAAAGACCAGGACAAGAAGACACGGTTATCGGGCATTGACGCATTGAAGGTAACGTTACAATGGGCTAGCTAGCGGTGTGGCATGTCGGTTAGCAAGTTGATTTGTTGTTTGTGTCGTTGTGTTGGGCATGTTAACTGTTGAACCGAAATGACATATGTTGACACCTTGGTTTTGATGCAAAGGCGTATACTAAACTGCCAAGTTAAGATGGTAGTGCACCGGCATAGCATTAGCTACAGGATTAGCCAGTCATGCTAACATGAGGCCCATGTGCTTTCTGTAAACCGTTCAGCCCGTAGGTGCTGCTCTACTCCGTAGGGCTGCGCCCTAAATGGTCATTACTGATGCACATCATCTCCAGATGATACAGTTTGAAACAGTCACTATTAGTGAACTTCAATTTACCTTGGATGTAATCATCAAGAGTGATATTTAAAATGTGAGGTAATTTTAGTGTCTGTGTTTTGCAGTCTCACATTATGGCAGCCAAGGCAGTTGCGTCAACACTGAGAACGTCTTTGGGGCCAAACGGTGAGTACAAAACAATGACTTCCCCCGATCCCTAAATAAAATAATTAATTTTAACCATTACTTTAACATCACGTTGTCACTTTTCTTGAAGCATTTTTTTAATGTTTGCATTCAGGTCTTGACAAGATGATGGTTGACAAGGATGGAGAAGTGACTGTCACAAATGATGGAGCCACTATTCTTAGCATGATGGATGTGGACCACCAGATTGCCAAGCTTATGGTAGAATTGTCCAAGTCCCAGGATGATGAGATTGGTGATGGAACCACTGGAGTTGTTGGTATGTGAAAGGCAGAAGGGTCGAACTAGGATGATTTTGTTGGCTCTAAATCTGGATTCATTTAATTCAGCTAAAATTTAGTGGTGGTCCCAGCATGGTGGTCTCTTATGCATATTCATTTTTTTTTTCTGCAGATCTATTTAACCCAGTGAATGTGGGAATAATAATAATAATAGTGTTGTGCAACAATATATGGGTCAGATTGAAAAGGAAAAAATAACTGCTAAGCAATAATTTTTTACATTCAGTTTGAGAGAGAGAGAGAGAGAGAGAATGACATGCCCAATGCCCAACTTGTACTGTATGGCTATTACAAAAGTGGAGAAAATGATTGAATCTTTTTTCACCTCTAAAAGCAGCACTATTCCCCCAGCCATTGCTAAACATGCATGCTGTAATATACAGAGCTCTCTCAGTATTTTATAACTGAATCTCATTGAGACTGTTTGCTTTCTTGTGAATACAGTAAAGTTTTAAACATCTTACCACCATCTTGCATAGCAAATTAGACATTAGCAACATTGTTGCAGCCTTGTTCAAGAAAACCTGCGGCCGTCATATTCCAGTTATTGTTGGTTATTGTGTAACTCTCTTCTCCTCCACCTCCTCAGTGCTGGCTGGGGCTCTGCTTGAGCAGGCTGAGCAGCTGCTTGACCGTGGAATCCACCCCATCAGGATCTCTGACGGTTATGACCAGGCTGCAAGCATTGCTATCGAACAGCTCGATAAAATTGCAGAAACTTTCCCCTATGACCCCAACAACACAGAACCACTCATTCAGACTGCCATGACAACATTGGGATCTAAAGTGTGAGTCTCCTGTATTGGGTTGTGTGTATTTTGTTACTATTGGAACAATTAATATAAAATGTCTTTACATTTAATTGCCTCCTTGCATTATTATATTTCCAATTGCTTGGAGTTGTTTTTTGAGATTTTGCAGGGGCACTTGTATATTAAGAAATGTTATTGTTGTCTTTCAGTATCAATCGGTGCCACAGACAAATGGCAGAGATAGCAGTGAATGCCATCCTAACTGTGGCTAACATGGAGAGAAAGGATGTTGACTTTGAGCTTATCAAGATGGAGGGCAAGGTCGGAGGCAAGCTGGAGGACACACAGCTCATCAAGGGAGTCATAGTTGACAAGGAGTTCAGCCACCCTCAGATGCCCAAGGTATGGAAATTTTATTCCATACCATGAACCCAGAGTGAATATGTGGAGCCATGTAGATTACAGCACAGTTAATAAATGTAGGATATAAATCTGTATGTCTTAATCTATCTTTTTACGTCTTCATGTATCTTTATATTTTTTTAAGTATTCAATGACGTTAGAATGCAAGTGTCATGTATGTCTTAAATGTGAGGCCACTTATTGCATTGTAATTGAGATGCTCATAAGGACACTGTTACTTGCCTTTTAGTGGTCCAGCCAAGCACTACAAGTTACATTTCTTTTTACATTTGTGCTATTGTGCGATTTTCTAACATCAGTTATTTGTCACAACTCAGGTTCTGAAAGATGCTAAAATTGCCATCCTCACCTGCCCATTTGAACCTCCTAAACCCAAGACCAAGCATAAGTTGGATGTGACTTCTGTGGAGGACTACAAAGCACTCCAGAAATATGAAAAGGAGAAGTTTGAGGAAATGATCCAACAGGTAACACCACAGAATCTGTTAGCTACATATGCTCCAGTTACCACTTAAATGGCAAATTGTCCTAATTGAGTTTATTTTATCTTAAAACACTTCACATTTTAATGTCAACTGAATTGCCAAATTTAGTTGCTAGTTCAACTTGTGTACTTTATATTTCTGTTTTAGGTCAAATCCAATGGTGCTAATTTGGCAATCTGCCAGTGGGGCTTTGATGACGAAGCTAACCATCTCCTGCTGCAGAATGAGCTTCCTGCTGTGCGCTGGGTCGGAGGGCCTGAGATTGAGGTGAGTGGCAACAGACATGAAACAAGTCCTTTATGTAATTTCATACTTGACCAAATAGTTTTACCTTTTTCACTTTCATCAGTCAACATTTAGTGGCCGCATGATGGTTGTGAGCAGAAAGTGCACACAACAATACTACTTAAATATTTACTTCTGTAAACAATGTTAATTGTGTTTCCTTTGCAGTTGATTGCCATAGCCACAGGAGGCCGCATTGTGCCAAGGTTCTGTGAGCTGACACCAGAGAAGCTTGGTACAGCTGGTGTGGTGAAGGAGATCTCCTTTGGCACTACAAAGGACCACATGCTAGTTATCCAGGAGTGCAAAAACACCAGGGCTGTCACCATTTTCATTCGGGGAGGCAACAAAATGGTAAATATGGATTATACTGTATACATATATTATATATATGTGGAATATGTCATACCCATATATTGTTCTATCCATTTTGCCTTACTTTTTATTTTATATATCCAATTAATAGATCATTGAGGAGGCTAAACGTGCTCTTCATGATGCTCTGTGTGTAATTCGCAATCTTGTCAGAGACAACCGTGTTGTGTATGGAGGAGGGGCATCAGAGATTGCTTGTGCTCTAGCTGTCAACCAGGCTGCAGATAAGGTGAGGAGCAGTAAAAATACACTATTGTGAAGAAATCGTAAAAATTGCTTACCTTACAATAAACAATAAAAAAATACTCATGCAGATATTGACATGCTATAACTTCTTTCTCTTTCCTTTTTAGTGCCCATCATTGGAACAGTATGCCATGAGGTCATTTGCTGATGCTCTAGAGGTAATACCAATGGCGCTGGCTGAGAACAGTGGGTTGAACCCAATTCAGACCATGACAGAGGTCAGAGCCAGACAGGTCAAAGAAAACAACCCCTTCCTTGGCATTGACTGTCTGCACAACAACACAAATGGTAAGGAATGCAGTGAATGCAGACATTGGAAACACTTTTTCATGTTAAAGCTGACAAATTAATTGATTTTGTGTTTGTGGTCCTACTCAGACATGAAGCAGCAGCATGTGATCGAGACCCTGATTGGCAAGAAGCAGCAGATCCAACTGGCTACTCAGGTGGTTAAGATGATCCTTAAAATCGACGATATCCGAAGCCCAGGAGAGAGCGAAGACTGAAGCCCTTCTGAACACAAAGATGTCTGAGCTGTTCTAGAGGTTTTTAGGCACTTCCGGAGCACCATGTCCAAACCGCACTGCATATTGCTATTTATCATTTGATACAAAGTGTTCAGGCTGTTGTAGTATCAAAGTCACCATTAAAATGTTGGTCTGTTCCAATTTCTAGACTCAGTTGATCTCATTTCAAACCTCCAGTGTTGAATCAAATGGCACCTAAGTTTATTTGTGTAGTTCATGTCCAGTTGTCATTACCTGTTTTGTAGAACGCATTATTTAACATTTTACAACATGGGACATAAGAAGGTATCTTACAGTCCATGAATGATTGAACACAATTGATTTACAGGACAGGATACAGAATTTATACAATATCCATAAGAATAGTGCTAAACGTATTTGAAGTTAATGCATAGACACTCATTTACAATGAGTAGCTGACTCCGGTGAGCTGCTTCTGACCTTCATATTTACATGTACTTGTTGAACCAGTTGAGCATGTCTGTTCTGGCCTCCTGGATTTTGGGTTTGTCTGAGGGGTTGATATCTTCTCTCTTGCGGTGGACAAACCCATGAGTCTGACCCGGAAAGATCTTCACCTGGTAATCCACTGTACACTTCTCCTTCAGCTTTGATTCGAGGACATTTACCTTAACGCCACAGGTTGTTTGTGGTTACGTGACAAGACAGAATTTAATTTTGAAAAAAAATATCTGCAACATACTTCATAGCTGGTGTATTTCAACATACTGTATGTACATTACATGGTGAGGAGGGGAGAGCAAAACTGGATTTTTAAAAAGTGTATAAAAGCTGTGCACACTAACCTGATCCAGGGGGATAACCTCATCTTTTTCCGCGAATATGAACAATGTAGGACTCTTGAGCTCATACCTGCCCTCCTTTGCACGGAGTATGCCTGCACACAAGGCCATTATTAAACCACTGCACAGTAATAAAACAGCATGTTATTCTGCCTGAAACTGAAGACACAGTGAATCAAGTCATGTAGCAGTGACTTACCATAGACTGACACTCCAGCTTTGATGTCCGGGTACTGCAGGGCCAGGTGATGTGTGGCTCCACCTCCCCAGCAGAAACCCACTGATCCAATGTGTTTTGCCCCACACTGCTGCTTCAGGTACCTCAGGACTGCATCCACCTCTCTGGGTGGATGTATAAATGGTCATTAACTAGTGCACAGATGAGGAAATTACTAATGAATTACTACAACATGTGGATAAGCCAGCAATGAAGAAATCCTCATCATGACATCACCAGCACATAAGCTACTACTGATGATCACTGAACTGGAAAAAAAAAGCTTAGTTACTTGTTAATGTTGTTTGGTTTTTTGTCCTCAAGCCACTCCTGAAATTTGGACCAGTCACCTGTGGGACTCCATGGCTCCTTTCCAGCATAGAAGTCCGGACACACGGCACTGATCCAAATAAAACAATGACAGACAAAAAGTTCAGGACAAACTGGCCACCATAACCACATCATTGAAACACTACAAGATCTCAATAAATGAACGACAGTAGTAACGTGTTTCAAGTGTGTGAGGCTTAAATAAAGTCATTTACATACATGTATCCATTGGTAGCCAGCATGTCAGCAATGAATCTCGTGTTTGGAAGTTGCCACCCAAAGACGTCTTGTATGACAATAATGGCTTTGTCAGATACAGTGGATGGCTTCACTACATAAGCTTTGATGTGCTCTATCTGGACCTCCTGGCCGAGTCCTCCATACTCCATCCGATCCCCAATATCACAGGGACATGGCTTTGCTTCATTGGCCATCTGGTGACAGACCGAGAAAGAGTCAGCTGAGAGGAAGCTTACTGTCATTTCAGTACATATAATGTATTTAAAGTACATTTAAACGACTAAATGCTTTGTGCACAGCTAAATGCTTTGTGAGTGAATACGGTAGTCACTCGAAATGATCATGAAAGCATTTGCGCGACACAGTGAAAAAACATTTAGCACGACAGCTCTTTAACTTTCCCCGTGTGTTGAACTTAGCCTCAAACAAAAGAGTTTCATGTGCATTTGAAAATCATTTTGCAAAAATGAAGGACATACCGTGTTGTCTTACGATTTTCTGGCGAGATAAGTCTTCAGTCTTTTGTGTAACACTACAAGTCTCAGGTGTAGAGTCACTGGGTTTATGTCTGGGCTGGTCTGTCACCAGTTTTACACTAAGAGTGAAATTCCTGCCCTCGCCTCCAAAATAAAAGCCGTCCGTTTCTACTTGACATTTTCTGGGTAGTTTACACTAAATCGAATTAAAGGAGGACTCTGTCGTGCCCTCAGTGTCTTTTGCCTACTTTTCTTAAACCCTCATCACAGCTCCTATGATAATAATCATAAAAGCATATGGTCGGAACATCACACTTTTATTTTTTGGGTCGAACTTGTTGCAGTTATTGAAATAATACTAATGTTATGTTTTTGTCAACACAACCAGAGACATCCATCTGTAAACTGAAAATTACAGACACATGTAGCGTATAAATGCTTCATATATCCCTACTTAAGTATATTTGAATGAATGTTTCTTAAAATCTGTGTTTTGATCACTTGTTAGTGGGTTGACTGAAGAACTTCTCTGTCCTTTAACAGACAACAAGGTCACGGTTCATGGGAGTTGGGACATAAACGCATAATCAGAAAGCTGTGATGATTTATCCCACATGTAATGCTGTTATTTGTCCTAAATGTGGCAGTTTTGTTGCACTGTTAATTATTTTTTAAAGACAATAGCATCGCCTTCTGTGTCTGTGTTTGTTTTATAATGGACACGGGCCTTATATCCGGTACCAATCTATTTTTGTCTAACTTGACTGAAATCATTTTTAACTCGTTAAATTTTAACTCAAATCAATCCCAGGTGTTACATAACTAAGTACCAATCCTTGCCCCTTGTCTCTGGGTTGAACTGGGATCAAAAGGCACCGCTGGGATTCGAACCCAGGATCTCCTGTTTACTAGACAGGCGCTTTAACCAACTAAGCCACGGCGCCGCTGTAGCTCAGTGCCACACTGTACTGTAACAATTCATGGCCAGACACAGCTGTTAATTCTCTTAATATGATGTTAAGTGCTTTGCATTTTAATCTTGTGGGATCTATATTATTACATTAAAACATCTGTAGAGATCGGATACAGCAGGATCTTCTTGTATTTTATGAAACATAATGGTTTAGTAATTTGTAGTCTAATAACAAATAGGCCTAAATTATTTTACCAATCACGGCACGTATTAAAGTCCAGGAAATATAATCAGTGACATACAAAGAGAAGAAAAAGAGTTATAATCATTGTAAAGTAAAAGAAATTAGCACATACAAAAACATCTTAACAACAGAATGGTTCAGAAAAATATATGAATTTACTCATAGGGTGGACCTCACTACTCAAACTCTGCTGTAATGCTAAAAGATAATATTTGTAATGAATGTGTCAGGTAATGAGTTGACAAATATGTCGAGTTTCTAGAAATTTCACTGAGGGAGAGAGAAAAGTATTTTATCCAATTACGGGGACACATATCTGTATTTTATTGTTTTTCAGAATCAAAGATTAAATTAGCACAGGCTAACTTAGCCACATGTTGCCCTTCACGTTGCAGACGTTTCTCTGCCGTAAAACGTCACTAGCTGTCGTAAAGTAAACTGTTGTGACAGCGGGTAGCCGTCACGTTAGCGCATGCGTTAGCGAGCTTAGCTAGCCGTTTGACTCCAAGGTTTTAGCTGTAATTTCAGCGAGGCGCAGGATGTAACGTTGTTCACGTTTTTTGTTTTACTTTAAAAATACACTGTAAATATAAACCGTTTTGTCTGTCGGCGAACATACGCTGGATGTGAGAGGAAACGACGAAGGGAGCGCTGGTGTTCAGTCTGTTGGGGAAACCATTTTATGACTGTCAATACATCCGACACAGAAGGATACAGTCCTCTCTCTAGCTGCATTTAGCCTGCTAAACACAACTGTCTGTGTCGTGGATGGGTTCACTGAATAAGGTACTTCTGGAAGAAACGGTGACTGGTGCTTAGCGAACAACATGGACACTGCCGAAGAAGGTAAATACCTTAAGAAACGCTAGTTGCCTCCCTGCTGAGGTTAACTAGCGTTAGCTTCGTACGTGCATCACCGCCTGCTGCTGACCTAGCCTGCAAGCGGTTAATTTAGCTGGATAACACATAGCTATCTCAATACTCTTGTCTGTGTAGTGTGAGATTGACTCGGGAGTCGGAAGATGACTGTTACATGCCGTGTCTGTACAGCTGAGCTCAATATGTGAGCGTACTGTCGTAATTAGAGAGCGTGGAAATGACCAGAAGTTCCAGGTGATGTCATCAGTCTCCTGATGGATGGCAGGACAGATAAGAGTTTGTCGTGTGACCCACTGAAATGTGTGTATTCTGTTATCTAAATTGCAGTCTTTACGTTTCTAGGTCAGATACCTTCATTCAAAAGAAGCCTGCCTAGTAACACACTCCAGTTCCCACTTGCTATCTGCACATCTCTGTGTATCTTGGCTTTGGTGATGGGTGTCATGCACAGTGTTCACTCACATGTTGTGTATGTTTGTTTGTGCAGCGGATATTTGCCGAGTGTGTCGCTCTGAGGGGACCCCAGATAAACCCCTATACCACCCCTGTGTTTGCACTGGCAGTATCAAATTTATCCATCAGGAATGGTAAGTGTGTTTGTTGTCACTTCCTATGAGCAGCTGTAATTATTGGGACCCTGTGAGTTAGCATCCCCATTTTCTCTTTGCAATTTAAACTGGCCGTAACAATAATTGTGAAGGTTTAGGTCAACCTGATGATGTGCCCCATACATAAACATGGTGTTTTTAAAAATGTTTCTAGCATAAACATTATTCCTAATTCTGTACATGTGAGCACAAAGCTTTGAGATACTCGACTAACAATGTACGTCAATGTTTTTGTTTTTAAAAAAACACTTTTCTTTACACTGATTTTTGAGTATTCAGATTACAGTATGTTCAAAAGACTCTCACTTAATGTGAATACCCAAGATAATGTGAGATACTTGGATTATATGTTTTGTTTTTTCAAGGTTGTTAAGAAATTTGATAACTGGAAGCACTATAATTATTTCTATTCTCATGGCATGTGAATAAATGTAATACAAGACTAGAATAGGAGGATGCAGAACAAGTTTGTCCTCTGTCAGATCCAGACTTCACAGTACCCCAGAGACTACTGGCCATAGGTATTGGCATGGTGAAACAATGCCTGGTACTGTGAACGTTGTACTCAGTTCTCATCTGTCTTGCATGAGAGGGTCACTGCTTATTAGAGCATCAGGTGTCACTATACAGGCAGAATTTAAATCCAGGATGAGATTGTTCTGTGGTAATTGTTGAACCTCACCCTTTACTGACTTTTTCTGCACCAGTCATTCAACATGAGCACTTAGACTGTTTGGCTTTTAGTTTTACTATGTTTTTTCATATAAGGAACTTGGAAAAGATTTTTCATAAGAATGAATTGTACGCTAATCTTGACCTTCTAAATGTTGCTTTACAGCTTAGTCCAGTGGCTGAAGCACAGCAAGAAGGAGTACTGTGAATTATGCAAGCACAGATTTGCTTTCACACCAAGTAAGTCCCTGTGATTGATAGATGATCCACTTTAATATATTAAAGTCACTCACGTATGGTTCACTTTTATTGAAAATGATATCTTTAATAATACAAATGAAAAAGAATCTGGAATAATACAAATACAGATGTACAGAAAAGATTCTCTCTCTCTCTGTCTCTCTCTGTCCACCTAAGTCTACTCCCCAGACATGCCCTCACGACTGCCCATACAGGACATTTGTGCTGGCCTGCTAACCAGCGTGGGCACGGCCATCCGCTACTGGTTCCATTACACACTGGTGGCCTTTGCTTGGCTCGGAGTGGTTCCTCTCACTGCATGTAAGCAGCACACTCACAGATGCAAATGCTGAGATTAACTGAACTGAAGGCCACAGTGATCTCTCCCCAACAACTGGATTACACTTTATGGATTAATGTATTGACTCAAGTGTCACTCTTTATCCACTGTATCCACAAGCTTAAGTGTCTTTGTTTTGTGCACACATAAAGGCACTTTAATGCACAATTCCTCTTTCTGGAGCACATCATTTAGTTATTGGTGATGAGACCATGACATAGTCTTTACACATTAGCTCATCTTTACGTTTAACACAATCAAGAGTATTATAGCTTTAGTACAGCATTACATAACAGGCAATATTGTGTTTGCTCAAATATATGTTAATCCCCTTCTGTACTCAGTGTTAAAACATGTAAGCTGGATCTATTTAATTCTCACATATTACATAAATAGTTTGAGTTTAAAAATGATTTACTATGTGCAGATTGACACTAATTTCTGTATCTGGACTTTCTTTCTCAGGTCGCATTTACAAGTGTCTGTTTACCGGCTCTGTGAGCTCACTTTTGACACTGCCATTGGACATGCTGTCTACGTGAGTGACGCTCCTGGTGTATTATACTCTATAGCTACACAGTATTTTAAAGCTAATTAAAAGTGAACAGCATTTACTTATTTTCACAGGTTTTCTTTATCTTAACCTTTCAGTGGTTTTGCATGTTTATTTGCTTATCTACTTTTGTTTGTGTTTCATCAGGGAGAACCTGCTAGCAGATTGTCTACAGGGCTGTTTCGTGGTCACCTGCACCCTGTGTGCATTTATCAGTCTCGTGTGGCTCAGAGAACAGATAGTCCACGGTGGCGCTCCCCAGTGGTTAGAGCAGCACCAACCTCCACCGCCCAATGGGGCTGGACAAGCCAACGAGGTAAATTGATTGATTAGCAGTGAAGCCAAGTAATTTCTTATTCTTCTTTTTCTTTTTTACTGAAAAGGAAAATATACAGGTCAGTCAGTTCTGTTTGTGAGACATTAAACATACCAAGCAAAGAATGGAGGTACACGAGGTAGACACAAATACAGTATCCTACACTAACTCTTACAGCAACTCTGTAGTGTCCTGCTCTGACATAGATACTTGTACATCCAATCTTTATCACACAGAAATCACCCATGCTGTCATCTCTCTAAAATGAAATGAAAGTCTTGAATCCTGTTCTTCAATCCCAGGCGCAAGCTGCAGGTCAAGGAGCAGGTGATGAGCCCCCTGCAGCCCAGCCAGCTCCTGCTGAACCTCCGGCCCAGAATGAAGCTGAACCTGAGCCCCCTGATGCCCCCCCCGACCAAGGTGATGACCCAGAGCTAGAAGAAGAGGAGGGAGCAGCTGCTGAAGATGCAGACGCCAACAATGGAGCACAAGGTTAGAAGTTATTCTGTTTAATATACCAACAGCATTTCCCATTAAGGTTTTTTTTCACCAGATGTGGCTGTAGTATGTAGGGGCTGCCAGACTGTAGAAAAAGTTTTAATCAATATATAAATCTAATGAATTGTTATACATGTATTGTCATTAATAAACTCGCACACTGCCTGTCTGTCTATCTTATTTGTGTTCTGGTCTGGTTTTTAGAGTAATATACTGCAATGCTTCAATTTCGCAACATTACAAAACACTGAGGAATTGACACAGAGGCAGGACATGATTAGTAAAGCATTTTCAACATTTTTGTTCTAAAGTAGACCCAGCAAACAACGTCATCTTTTTACAACAGAAAACAAGGGTTAATGAAAATGAAATCTTCATTTTGACAAACAGTAGAAAAGTAGAAGTTTCCATAATGGTCTCATTTGAAACCAATTTGCACAGGGATTGCAGTTAATTTGAGTATGATATAACGACGTGTCAAAATGCTACTCGTAACTCTCATATCTCACTTATTTGTTTTACTGCCGTTAATGGACTGATTTTGCAGCGGGCTTGGCAAAAAGAGCTGATAATGAACTTTGATTGTATTGTAAATTATTCCAGATGTATGATGTCATTACAGCCAAGTGAAAACAATGATAGACCATGACAATAGACAGTTTAACACTGAGAGTTTTTCCAGAAACAGCATTTCAAATAATGTTTCTTTCTTAGTGCTAAAAGCCAACTAAAAATTGACATAATAAATTTGTTTTTCTGTCTCAATGTCTTTCTTAAGGTTCCACTTAGCAAGCCGTAAGATGCACATTAAATGTATTTGGCAAAGTGTTATTATTCTATTATGCAGATACTTTTTCAGTTGCATACTGTTAGACCAGTCCTCTTCAAGTTTTCAAGGTGATCCCTTTCTGTATAGATGACATGAATTGGAATGTGCTGGAGTGGGACCGAGCAGCTGAGGAGCTGACCTGGGAAAGGGTAACTTTGCTTGTCATTACTAATTTTCAATGAGCCTCATCTTAAGCACACAATCTATGAAACTCTGCAGGTGATTTTGCTATTTCTGTAATGCTTGTACTCAAAAAAAAGTTGTTCCTTTCAGATGCTTGGCCTGGATGGTTCACTGGTATTTTTGGTAAATATTTATATCCAAAATAGCATTTGCATAATTATATTTTTTCCTATCTGGATGTAAAGTTAATATCTTACCAGATGATGACTGCTATGTCTTTGACTTGTAGGAACATGTGTTTTGGGTTGTGTCTCTAAACACACTTTTCATCCTAGTCTTTGGTGAGTAGAGCGAAAAGAAAATTTATCATAAGCATAAAGATACACTACACAGTGATATGACCCTGATCATATTGTCATACATACAGACTTACTTTTCTTATCTAAAATGTGTTTGTAACAGTGGTGTACATATAATACAGCTTTACTTCTTACTTTGTTCATTCAGCATTTTGTCCCTACCACATTGGGCACTTCTCTGTCGTTGGTCTTGGCTTTGAGGATTATGTAAGTAAACTGCTTTCATCAGCTCAGCTTTATTATGCAACAATGTATCTCATGAATTATACTTTTAATTTATTGACTATTGCCTTGTTCTGTCTTCAGGTTCAAGCCTCACACTTCGAGGGCTTAGTCACAACCATTGTGGGATACATACTTTTGGCCATGACACTCATCCTCTGTCACGTATCCTTTGCTAGAACAGCATCCATCCTCTATACTTGAAATGTGAAATCTAAGCTAATCCGAATTCTGTTGGCTTTAGTCTTACAATATTGCAGTGCCAGGCACAATGTGTTAAATTTATCTCTTTCTGTGTGCAGATGTAAGTGTGTGTTTGTGTGTGTGGTGCCAGTGTTGATCCTTAATAGTTGTCACAGGGACTGGCTGCTCTGGTCAGGTTCCAGCGCTCTAGACGTCTCCTGGGTGTCTGCTACATTGTTGTCAAGGTAACGCCTTTCTGCTTTGTGTAACTCAAGTTTATTACCTGAACATAACACGGACTTAGAGTTTATTTGCAGATACACTCATAAGCTAAGGGATGGAGAAAATATGCTCTAGTATGACAAAAACAAATGAGTCCAATGACTTGGAACAGGCCTGTCCATAGTGTTGTGCACTAATAGAACAACCACAGAGGGAGACCGTTAATAGTATCCTGATGTCACGTACACTAACTCCTTAAAACACTGAATGAGAAAATAAGTGTCACAGTATTTCAACACATTTTACAGATGTTTGATTTTTTTTATTTTTTATTTTTTATTTTATATACATGAAGTGCAAACTGTAACTTGGATGTCTCTGCCTCCATGACAGGTCTCCCTGCTAGTTGTTGTAGAGATCGGGGTGTTTCCACTCATCTGTGGCTGGTGGCTTGATATCTGCTCTTTAGTAAGTATGATTTACTGTCAGTATATCTCTGTTACTCAGTTAAATGATCTTATTGCTCTTGTTTTTTGCTTGAGCTCTTAATACTTTTTTGTAATGTATAATGTTTGGATTGTGAACCAATTTCTGTAATACTTTGCTTATCTACAGTAGATACATTCCTTATTTTCCTTAACTAATTTCTAATTTCTTCGACTTCAACAAGGTGTAGAGACAGTATAAATAGCTGTTATGTGGCCATTCATTGTTGGTGTATGTTAGTGAAGTTCCACTCTTTACACTAACTGGCATAGTAAAAGAAAGTACCTTCTCCCTCTCCTTCATGGGCACCTGATGAAATCATGCACCTGTGGTATCTTGCATGATAACATTTTGCAATATTAATTATACAGCAATCTTATATGACACATTATTGTCCCCTTGCGAGCACAAGAGAGAGAGTGCATGTGTAAAACTAAAGTATGCAGATGGCTAAATGAGGGAGAATTTGGTATGGAGATACCGCCATCTTGTTTTTAAATCAAAAGTCCACTTAAAAATCCAACTGAGAAACTAACACAAAAGCCTTTTAGAAATCTAAAGAAGATGCTTTACACCACAGCTTTTTTTAGACAGTGTGTGCCGTCTATCAGCTGTGTCTCTCCACTGTCTTGTCCTCTCTCTCCTATCTGCAGCTATGCATTATATAAGCAAATACTTATAAAATTTGAAAGTGTTTTCTCAAACCAACACTGAAATTTTGCACCCTGCAGGAGATGTTTGATGCGTCACTGAAAGACAGAGAATTGAGTTTTAAATCAGCCCCTGGTACCACCATGTTCCTGCACTGGCTCGTGGGAATGGTCTATGTCTTCTACTTTGCTTCTTTCATCCTCCTACTGAGAGAGGTACGATGACAAAATGTAATCATCGCTGTCGTTTATCTTTGGTTTCCTGCATTAGTTTAGTGGGAGTCTTTGCTGCTGTTTGTCCATCAGGTGCTGAGGCCTGGGGTGCTGTGGTTTCTGAGAAACCTCAATGACCCAGATTTTAACCCAGTGCAGGAGATGATTCACCTGCCTATCTACAGACACCTGCGGCGGTTCATTCTATCTGTGGTGGTGTTTGGCTCTATCGTGTTGCTCATGCTGTGGTTGCCTATCAGGCTGATCAAACTACTGCTGCCCACCTTTCTCCCATACAATGTCATGCTCTACAGGTAACCAGCAGACATAACAAAATTATCGTTTACATAGCAATAGACTGTGTGCTGACAGTTGCTTTGTCTCTCTGCAACAATGAAACCACTTCTGCTTCAGGACGGATAGCTGCAATGTATTTTTTCAGTACCTCTCAAACTAAAGAGGAAGTGTTGGCCACATTGCCCACACAAAAGACTGATCTAAAGAAGTGTTACAGTGACTTGACTCTTTGAATCTATGATAACACAAGAGAAAACGAATTAGAAGTACTAAGTCTAACAACTGCTCTGTAGTAAATGCATCGGCACACACTCCAAATATCTTTTTCTGTTCAACACGTGTTTCCCATCAGTGATGCCCCGGTCAGTGAGCTGTCATTGGAGCTCTTGTTACTTCAGGTTGTGCTACCAGCTCTGCTGGAGCAGGGACACACTCGCCAGTGGCTGAAAGGCCTGGTCAGAGCTTGGACAGTCAGTGCTGGATATTTACTGTAAGTCAAGTTTGAATCCACTTTATTTACGAATTGTAACATCTTTTTTATATTGACTGTCCGTAACTGATTGACTTCTTGTCTTTGTCTCCAAAGAGACCTCCACTCCTACCTCCTTGGTGAGCAAGATGATAACGATGCCAACCAACCTGTGAACAATAACAACAATAACAACCCTCCCCCTGGGCACCATAACAACAATAACAACCCTCCTCCAGCTGTTGGTGAAGGACTGCATGCAGCCCATCAGGCCATCCTGCAACAAGGGGGACCAGTGGGTTTCCAGCCCTACCACCGACCTCTTCGCTTCCCAGTCAGGGTGAGACAGTCCCCTATTCTCAACATTTACGACTATTGTTTCTGGAGCTGCCTTTGCAGAATTAAATGTCGTAATGGTTCTGTATTTTAGTACTGTATAATTGTGATTTCCAGTGATAAGATTTTTCTCACAATTGATAGTTGTTTCATTCATGGATTCGGGTTGATTATTTAACTTTGCAGAGGTTTCTGAAATAATCGCTATTGGCAGGGAAATCACACAGTTGCAGAATGATTTAACACAAACTTGTCAGTTTAATAAGACTGTGGAAAAGCTGTAATCATGAGGTTTCCTCAAAAACACATGTTTAATTACATGTTTTGCCAAGACTGCTGGGAATAGTCAACACCCTCTTCATTTATACTCACCTTACCACTCACAAGGGTTTTGGTGACAGTAGCAGAGATGTGGTGAGTTAACAATGTACTGGTTAATTTGAAAAAATGAAGAAAAATATATACACTATCAGTCATAACTAGTTTAATCAATTTAGAAAATCTTTTTTTTTTATTGCTTTATATTATCACAATTAACAGAAAACCAAAACAAACAAGCAGGAGAGTAACCTAAAAAGAAAGAAGCATGTTATTTATTTATTGAGTTATTAGTTATAAAGAGGAAAACAATCCATCTTAACCCTGACAATAAGTAATCTCGTCAATTGCTTGCATAAGTCAGATATTAGCTAAAATAAACTCTTATTGTAAATATTAAAAAGTGTCATGACTATGAAGATGATTCCTGATAGTATTTTTAGATCATCTGAGTTTGATTACTTCTCATTTACTTCTGTTCTAAAACATCTGTCCTGTTTTCACCAGATTGTGTTGCTGATAGCTTTCATGTGCATCACCCTGCTCTTGGCCAGTCTGGTGTGTCTAACTTTACCAGGTAATTCACTTATTCTTCAGTAAGACTTGAGCATCACTGTAAAGTTGGAAAGACTGTAGTTATGAACAGTGTGTTTGTCATTTGTGTTTCAGTGTTCACCGGCCGCTGGCTGATGTCCTTCTGGACTGGAAACTCTAAAATCCATGAGCTGTACACAGCAGCATGTGGCCTGTATGTTTGCTGGCTATCTATCCGCGGAGTAACTGTGCTGCTGGCCTGGATGCCTCAGGGCCGCACTGTCATTTTACGTAAAGTCCAGGAGTGGACATTTATGGTGAGTATCAGTGAGCAACTTCCACTGTTAGAACAGCAAAACTGCAGCAGAGTGGTCTTATATTTGCTTTGTCTCTTTCATTAATTAGCTTATGTCCATATATTGTATGTTATCTGCTACTAAGCTCATTTTCTCTGCTTTAATTTGTTGAATGAATAATTATGTTAAATATCTATAATCTCTTTATGTAGATCCTGAAGACGCTGGTTGTAGCTCTGCTGGTTGCTGGAGTCATACCCTTGCTTCTGGGCCTGCTGTTTGAATTGGTCATTGTGGCTCCACTCAGGGTACCCCTGGACCAAACACCCCTCTTCTACCCCTGGCAGGTATGATGGTGTGCATGCATATTCTTCTTCTTTTGTCACATTTCCCAGCACGGAAGTATCCAGAGTTAACTAAACTTTATGTTAATCTATTTCTGTTGCCAACAGGACTGGGCTCTTGGAGTGCTTCATGCCAAAATCATTGCTGCCATCACTCTCATGGGCCCTCAGTGGTGGCTCAAGACTGTTATTGAGCAGGTGGGTTTTAGATATGTGTTAGAGGCATGCTGTGCACTTCTCTTTTTGACTAAGCCTCACTGCAAACAATTTCAGTCTCTGGAATATACTATGTTGGATTATCTATGAGTAGGATTTAGACGACTTTACTTTTAGACTTTTTAGAGTGTGTATATAATGTATAATGTGATCAGTTGAGTGTTGAGTCTGTAATTCAAGTTGAAGAACTTAAGTTAAAGTTCTCTTGTCACTCCTTGAGCTAGACTATACATCCTCACCATACCCATAGATGCTGTTTTATTGCTGTCTTTGCATTGCTGTCTATTTAAAGAGTGGGTTCAGAAAAGGCAAATGGAAATAATTTACTTTACACATAGCTGTAAGGTATAATAACTGTAACCTTTTTCAGGTTTATGCAAATGGAATTCGCAACATTGATCTCCAGTATATCATCCGTAAACTGGCAGCACCAGTCATCTCAGTCCTGCTGTTGTCCTTGTGTGTGCCGTATGTGATCGCTGCTGGTGTGGTGCCTGCTGTCGGTGAGTGTCGACGTGTGGATCACTTAGAAAATAAAAAAAGTTGTCAGTTTCCTTGTTGGTTTGTTGAGATTTGTCACTAATAGGACTTTTGGACTCTGCTTCTTTCCATAGGAGTGACTCCAGAGATGGAGATTCTAATGCAGAGGAGAATCTACCCATTCCTATTGATGGTGGTTTCGCTAATCGGCATCCTGTCTTTCCAGATCCGTCAGTTTAAACGACTATATGAACACATCAAGAACGACAAGTAAGGATTGTTTAGACTCATCTGTTGAAAACAACACATATAGTGTTTGATCTGCAATAAATGATGTATATATAAAGGACCAAAATTACTGAAAAAACTATTATCTGTGGAAACTGGTCTTTCAGTGATCACACAGTGTGAAGGACACTGCATCAACTCTACATCTATGTATGATGTCCAACAAGTAATCTGTTGCGCACAAAAGAAACCAATGGGTATTGACTACAGAAGTTAGTTAGTGTTTAGATATTGACCATGGATGAGCTCTGTTTTATTGGATTTGTAATTATAGTCTTATAAGCAGTAGTGCTAGAAAGCCTTAAGAATCATAATAATAATGTCATAACCTCTTTGCAGGTACCTGGTTGGCCAGAGACTTGTCAACTATGAACGGAAAGCTGGAAGAGCAAGCTCAGTCCCCCCCTCCAATCCTGTTGTCGAGTAGAGCTTTGTGTCACAGGCTGCCACGTTTTTGCACCAGTTATCCTCGTACACCCTCTACCCCCGATGGCTTACCCAACCCTTTTTGATTTTGAACTTAGTCCATGGACCATAATCCTTTTGGATCTCCTGTGGACCTCGGTGGATTTGATGAATGAATGTCGTTCAATTTCTTGAATTCCCTTTCATGCTCTTAAAAGGTGGGATGGGAAAATGTATTATAATCACGGGACAGCTGAGTAATCCCCCCTCAGACAAACAGAGTAGAGATACAGACGAGGGTTAGAGGTTTTAATTGAAGCTCAGCATCTGTATTGTCATTCATGCCTTGCTTTGTAAAGTACTGCCTGATAATTGTACATGTGTAAATACTTGGAGCGCAGACTTTGTCTTAAAAAAAAAAAGAAAAAAAAAGACATGGATTAATGCAATGACCATTGTACATCTTAAAAGTTTATGTATAATTTATTAAATCAAACTGACAATTTGTTTTTCTGCTTCATGTGTTCTCAATACAAAATCATTGTTGTGATATAGTTATAACTATACACCTGTCCCGCTAAAATGACCCGAAAATTAAAGACTGTGTGCAGTCAGAGAGAAGACTGATGGATTGGAGGTAAAATAATATACCATGCAGCAGGATCAGTACATTATGGGGGGTAGTGTTATCGTCTCATCTTTTGGTATAAGTGGAGATTTCAGCACTATTCCAAATTGCTCTGCTAGGACACCAGTAATCTCCTCATCTTTAAGTTCCCTCGTTGTGGTCTCCACCCTTCCCTTTGTTTCCACTGTGGGAAATGTGACGGTGATCAGTCTGCGACCAATGTAGGTGAGCCTCCCACTCGGTTTTAAAACGGTGCAGAGAGACTTGCAGAAGAAGACGGAGCAGGGGGAGCTCTGGTGGTACTGGCACATCTCCGTGAAGTCCTCCAGGCATCTGGGTTCAAATGTAAACTTGTAGATCTCTGTCCATTCTCCATCTGCACCTCTATTTTCCTCCTTTTGCCACTCCAGGAAATGCATCCCTAAACCTTCTCTGATACGGTACACCCGGTGGCCCTGCTCCTGGACTGCACTGGTCTCCAGAGAAAGGGGGACGCTGAAGCCCGGAACGCCGAACCCGACGTCACACAGCCACCTCTGCCCCTCGATGTTCACCATTAGGACCAAGTGGTCAAAGGGTGGCCCGTAGCAGCCGGTGATTGGACTTTTCACCTGAGCGGAGAGCAGGGTGATCTGGAAACCCAGTTTTCTCAGCAGCCAGGAGAAGAGCCCGTTGTTCTCGAAGCAGAAGCCGCCTCGGCGCTGGTTCACTATCTTGTCGTACAAAAGAGGAAGCTGGAGTTGGACTGCTCCTCCGCTGTGCACCGTCAGGTCCTCAAACGGCACCGACAGCAGGTGACACAGGTGAAGCGAGCGCAGCGCGTCCAGGGTGCGCGCAGCTGGAGCCACCGACCCAATGCGCGACAAATACTTAGCTACGTCCATGTCCACGGAAGTCATGTTGCTGCTTCTGGATGACTAAGTTTGGCTACAGACATATAGTCTACAGCCTGAGCTGTAGAGTAGCTACATGGACATTGACCAGCGTAGTGTAAATCATTAAGGTTGCGGTGTTTCCTTTAAATCATAGTTTTCTTCCTGTTGCGCAATCAGGCAACAGGAATGACCTGTGTTACAGGAAGAATCCTTAGGTCATAATCACTCATTACACCAAAACAGTATAAAACACCCACAAATACTTTTCACAGTGACAAGTAGCCTGTACGGTTTCAAGGTGCTGACCCTTAGATAAAGGTGATGAAGGCAAAAGACTTTTGTCAAAACTGTATTGTTAGTGTTAAAATCAGAGGATTTCAAATGGAAACAGGCTACATTAAAGTGAAAGGCAAGAACAGTGGTAATATTTTAACAATCAAATAGTTTAATGTACGAGTTTCCCACATGAAATCTCAAAGAAAACAACTAAATGTCACAGCAGCAGAGTGAACATGAGCCTACATCAAAAATCAAACCACAAAACCATCAGAACAGAATCAATGCGCAGTCTGTAAACGTGGGTAATGTTGTTCAATTTAAAACATGTGAATACAATAGCACTTTTTCTACACATGCTTCAGAGTTGGCATCTCTAATATAAGACTGGTTCTGATTAGAAGTTTTCCACAGTAATTCAACAGCAGGTTTACTGATTTACTAATTTGATTAATTTTAACTTTGTTAAAATCGTAGCACTTCAGTATCAACCTCCTTACAGCCTATCTTACCAATGATAAATTCAGCAGACCGCGGGGCTGAAATGAAAAAAATGGCTACAAAGGGCACCTGATAAACTTAGTATGTCGCCATCAGCAGAAAACAACCTATGCCTATGTTTGAGGAAACTGTTACAATTCGTATAAACTCTGTGGAGCAGGTGACTGTTTGAACAATTACATTTTAAAGGACTTAATTTCATATAGCAGTGTTTTTAGTTGTGGTCATTGAGGCACAATGTCAATGTTTCCCATCTGGTTTTTTTATATTTTAAGCCTTTTCCCCATATGAGCTCACTTGTTTTCTTGTAATTTCCCAGTAAATGACTATAGGAAAGCCTAAATTAAAAAGTACACTTATACTGACCAGCTTTAACCAACATGGACTTTGTGTTTCACAGGCTATATTTTTATTCCTGCTGCTGACTTACTTTGATGTCAACCCAGAACCACTTCATAAGAGTTTAAGTAGAGTAAAATCATTCAAATTACAATTACAATTGTACACATTATTTGTAATGTGTATTATTTTGTTTGTTAGATTTACATGTATGGTAGTATAAAGTGATAAAGGTAGTGATTGCTTGTGATATAAAAAGTTGGACCCCTATTGTATGGTGGCCTTTAGATGCAACATTGAAATTGTTTTCATCTATGTAAAATAATCTTTTACAAAATAACTTTTTAATAATCTAAATCAATTTGCAATTAGGGGTTCATTACGCATAATGAAAGACAGCAGATAACATACAGCTCTAAACTGCGTTCATAAAGCTGATGTTTTACTAAAATGTTGTAGAAAATAAAAAGTAGCAGCAAGAAACAAAAACATTACTGTTTTTATGTTAAGTATGATAAGTAGAAGTAGGAATTCAGATTAACTGGGTGTAAAGAGGAGTACATGGCATTACGGCAATGAATATCTTCAATTAGCAAATAATAAACAAATAAATAAATATTCCTATTACACCATAGATGGTATTTTTGTGGAGTTGCACCAAAAAACGCACGCAGTCTATAGGCTGCAGTCTAACCCAGTCTAACCCAGTCTAACCCAGCACTGGCTGCAGTCTAACCCAGTCTAACCCAGCCCTGGCTGCAGTCTAACCCAGTCTAACCCAGCCCTGGCTGCAGTCTAACCCAGTCTAACCCAGTCTAACCCAGTACTGGCTGCAGTCTAACCCAGTCTAACCCAGTCTAACCCAGCACTGGCTGCAGTCTAACCCAGTCTAACCCAGCACTGGCTGCAGTCTAACCCAGTCTAACCCAGCACTGGCTGCAGTCTAACCCAGTCTAACCCAGTCTAACCCAGTCTAACCCAGCACTGGCTGCAGTCTAACCCAGTCTAACCCAGTCTAACCCAGCACTGGCTGCAGTCTAACCCAGTCTAACCCAGTCTAACCCAGCACTGGCTGCAGTCTAACCCAGTCTAACCCAGCCTAACCCAGCACTGGATGCAGTCTAACCCAGTCTAACCCAGCACTGGATGCAGTCTAACCCAGTCTAACCCAGCACTGGCTGCAGTCTAACCCAGTCTAACCCAGCACTGGCTGCAGTCTAACCCAGCCTAACCCAGCACTGGATGCAGTCTAACCCAGTCTAACCCAGCACTGGCTGCAGTCTAACCCAGTCTAACCCAGTCTAACCCAGCACTGGCTGCAGTCTAACCCAGCCTAACCCAGCACTGGATGCAGTCTAACCCAGTCTAACCCAGCACTGGATGCAGTCTAACCCAGTCTAACCCAGCACTGGCTGCAGTCTAACCCAGTCTAACCCAGTCTAACCCAGCACTGGCTGCAGTCTAACCCAGCCTAACCCAGCACTGGATGCAGTCTAACCCAGTCTAACCCAGCACTGGATGCAGTCTAACCCAGTCTAACCCAGCACTGGATGCAGTCTAACCCAGTCTAACCCAGCACTGGCTGCAGTCTAACCCAGTCTAACCCAGTCTAACCCAGCACTGGCTGCAGTCTAGAGTGGTTTTAAAAAGGAAGTGACAACATCTCCTGACTGTTCAGTAGTAGACTAGTTTTAGTTCAGTTGTTTTAGTAGTTTCATCACATTTCCTTCTGTGGCAACAAGAAGAAAATACAACAAGTTGCATCTTAATATGTTTTCCAGCATTTTAGCTCGTTACCATCCACACATGAACAGATTAAACTATAAGCTAATGCACTAGCTAACATATAAATGAAAACAGCTAGGCTGAATGTTTTTGATGAACTGCTTGAAAAAGGAGTAAGTTTTCTACACGGACACTGATCACTGTTGTGTAGTAAAGTTGTTGGAGTTACACAGTCTCAGGAGGCTATGCTAAACTATTATATATTAATTATGACCTCAGCCACATAACTTGTACACCTCATTAATATTAAACTCATCACTACAGAGCTGGCTGCATTGTGTATATACTTTTAGCAGTTATATTAAAGCCTGACTGCTTAATTTATGAAAAAATGAGTATTAATATTTATAAGTCTGACAGATTACAACAAGATGTGATACCAGAGGTGTCCTTCCATATTTACACCAACCAGTAATGGAGTAACAAAGACACATTTGAATTAGTTTTGTAAAGGTGAGCAGCAACATTTAGGTTATTCTGCTTTTGAAGTAGAAAACAACAGATTTCCGTCCGTGTGTTGAGGCCACGCGTGACGCGCTGTCTCCACCCGGCTCTGGTCGACACTCCCTTTCCCAGTAGAGGAAGAAAGATGGCGCCCACACACGTACTGAGATGCTGTCAACGGGGTTTAGCGTGGATACCTGTGATTTTTATCGCCCTAGTCGTCTGCTGGTCGTATTATGCTTACGTGGTGGAGCTTTGTATATGTAAGTAGCCGTCCTGCCGCCGTGTTTAGCCTGTTTAAAGTCTCTATCCGCTCCGTGTTGGTGCGGTGTTGTCCACACACATACACAGTTGCTGTTGGCCAGCAGGAAGTGCACGGACTGCAGCTCCACAATGGTGTTGGCAAGCCGCTTCAAATCCAGACACAGCTCACTGTGTCTTAGCTGCCCTCGCTTTAGCTCGTCTTATTTCAAGGGGAAACGTGTTTCGGTCAAAGACAAACTTTCGCCGTGTTGTCCACATCGCTGTCCGACTGGTCCCTGTGGTTTTGTGTTGAGCTCAATAGATGTGGATGGAGAATGGAAACGCTAACTAAACAGTATTTGCTCAGCTGAAAACACTCAGTTTTCTTTAGCTTAGCTTGTGTAACGTGTCGCCTGCATTTGTTTGCGTTGCTAAAATAAAAAAAAAGTCCGTTTTTATTGTAGCTAAGCCGAGGACCAATACATGTTGAAATGGTTGAACTGTGAAAGATGCTAGCCGATGATAGAGAGGAGAACATCTCTGCATGTGAAGATGACTTACACGGTTGGAAAAGATTTGGTGTAAGGGTCAAATATTATGCGGTTGTGATATGTTCAATTTACTCACATTCACATTTGATTTAACAAGATTAGTAACTCCCAATGTTTTTAGGTTTGTGGCTGCTTATGACAGTATCTATTGTATCTATGAGCCAGGACGGGTTCATGGTTTCGGTTTGCTCCTGAGTCATGGGCATTGATTTTAATTTCTCACACACTTTAATTAAATGTTTAAATATCTGAGCCTCTTCTAATATTCAAAGAATCTGGAAAAGCATCATGTGCTTTATGAGGATACTTAATGAGTTATTACCAAATCAGTGTCACTACAGTTCAGTAGCTCTTGTGGTTTCAATCATATCAGACTAGCTTTTTTGAAAATTTAGTTTGTCCCGTAGTCATCGAATTGTAGATTCAAAATAAATCTGTTTAGTTTTTCCTGTTTTCCTGGCACCTTTAAAGACATCTCATTCAGATTGGCCCAGAATGCTAATATTAAGGTCCATTCTTGACCTAAGAAGCACCAGTTTAGATGCAAGTAGCTGATGTGTCCATTAAAGTCATGAAAAAATGGACATTTGGTTGTGGAAGAAAAAGGCTGTGTGGCTTGGTCAAAAGCTTCAGAACAGAAGAAGGATGTTTTTAAAAGAGGTTTTGTCAAATACTACTCTGCTGTTCAGTTAACAGACTAACGTTGTTTTGTTTTGTCTCTTACAGTCACCATCCCGAGTATTGGAGAGAAGAGTAAGTGTCAGAGAGAATCACAACAGTGTTTATTTAATACATTTAGAAAGCAGGTGTACTCAGCTGAGCCAGTTTGCTACTTACTTGGATAATCTCTGTTTGGTCCTGTGAAATATGCTCTGTAGACTGAGCTGAAAAAAGCTGGCAGAGCAAATGTGCTCTCTCAAAGTGCTGATGTTGGTCTACGTGAAGTGGAGCATTTCCTCCTCATTCAGCATTAGCTTTCCTCTCTCATTAATTAAATACGTAGGTACTTAGTGCATCAGAAATATATCTTGAAAAAGTTTTTTTTAATTCATTAAAAGAGTGAAGCTCTCATATAGTCTATATTTAAGATTTTGAAAAGAGTACAACTATTTTTAATTTAAATTAAAATTAGAATATAAATCCAGTATCGCAACAGAAAGGACTGCTCATTTGACAGTTGCCCAGAAGACTGACACCCTCCACAAGGAGGTTAGACTTTAGAAGGTCATTGCTATAAGGGCTGGCTGCTCAGAGTGATATATTATACTAATAGATAAGTTTGATAGGAAAGGGAACTCTAACTTACCAGTGAACTCACCTGACCTGAAGATGAGAACCACCTGACTCACCACAGATGAACTGTGAAGGCTGTTGTCAAAGCAACCTGGTCTTCAATAACACTTCATCTGTGTCACAGGATTACCTCCATGCTGCATCGATGCAGTAATTCATATCATATGAGCCCTGATCGAGTGTATTGAGTGCAGTAATGAACATGCTATTCAGAAGTTGGACATTTCAGAATTTAATTATTAAATTATTTTCGCAATATTTCTGTTTATTTAGATGCACTCGTGGACACAGTCTTTTTTTCTGTAGTCCATACCCTGAGAAGTAATGGCATTTTTTTAGTTTTTAATGGCAACTTCCTTATGGTGAATGCACATATTAAACTGTGGATGTTGGGTCTGACACTTGTTTTTTTCCTCCAGTTGTCTACCTGATTTTCTTCCACCTCTCTTTCATCATGTTTGTATGGTCTTACTGGAAGACCATCTTTACCAACCCTGCAAACCCTTCCAAAGAGGTACAATAACCCCAGAACAAGCTCAAGTGTGTGTGTGTGTGTGTGTGTGTGCAGGCGCGCGTGCGCACATGTAACACCTGTTCTACCATAAAGTCAATTTGATTAATGCATTTTTTTAAATAAGAAAATCTCTGTTCACTCTAGTTCTGCCTGCCCAAGGCTGAGAAGGAGCGTTATGAGAAAGAAGAGAGGCCCGAGTCCCAGCAAGAGATCTTGTGGAGAGCTGCCACCAGCCTGCCTCTGTACACCCGCACAGGAGCCGGAGGTTCGTTCTGTGAACTGTGAATGTGTGAGCAACAGTCTGCGTTTATTTGTGTGTGTTTCTGCATATTTGCACCTTTGTGTTGCTGACTGATTTTAACGAGATAATGTTGTGTCAACTCAATGCAGCAATCCGTTACTGTGATCGGTGTCAAGTTATCAAGCCAGACCGGTGTCATCACTGCTCTGCATGTGACATGTAAGAATACCATATTTATCAACTACAAGCTGTTAGACTTCCTCTTTATTAAAATAAGATTATTTTTCTATTCCTTTTGTCAGCAACCTTATGAAACTATGTTTACTTCCTTCTGTTTTCTCTAATTTTGTCCTTTTCCTATTCTGTTACTGGCAGGTGTGTGCTCAAGATGGACCACCACTGTCCCTGGTATGACCTGCTACAAAAGATACACTGCACATATGACATGTTCCATTGTATTTAAACTTTTTTCGTGCCTTTCAGCTGCTTCGTGCATATTTAAGAAAATTAATTTGATAGCCAGCAGCTTCTCTGACTATAAAAGTCCAACAGCACACAAACCCGAAGTGAACTGGTTTCAGAACCAACAAGAATAAATGAGAACAGAGCTATTGTTTCCAAACATGATATATAATGTCACAAATACTAGAACATGAGTGCTTTTAACTCCATGTTGCTACAACAGAGCAAAACAAAACCTCCACCTTGTTAAAGTTCTTTAGGCTTGTACTCAAAGGAAGTCAAGTGTCAAATCTGACCTTTCTGTGTTTGTGTACCTGCAGGGTGAACAACTGTGTGGGATTCTCCAACTACAAGTTTTTCATCCTCTTCCTGGCCTACTCGCTGGTGTATTGTTTATTCATTGCAGCCACCGTGCTGCAATATTTCATAAAGTTCTGGACAGTGAGTAATGACAACCAGACGTAGAGTACTCCTCGCTACACTGTCCGCTGTGATGAATGTGTGTCTGTGTGACGTTGCAGAGGATGCAGATTGCTTGTCGAGCATCCTCTGAGTTGGTTGTGCATGGTGCTGACCTCTCCTGTGCTGAGCTGTGCTGCTCCTCTGTTTCCTCTGTCCTCTTTCACCCTTCACCCTCTAACCCCACTCTGTTTCCACTTCTGTTATTCCCAGTTCTCACACACTGGGTCATTGTTCTCTGATCTCTTTCTTTTGTGTCTCTCTTCACTATCAGAACCATCAGTGACACCATTCATGTGGCTGCAAACGCCTCTCTCTTTCCTTTTTTTCCTTTTTTGTAGCTGTTCCACTTTGATTTTTTTTTTTTAATCTACATTTTTGTCCTATTGTTTCCTCCACTCTGGCCACATTCTCTTACTCTCCTCTCCCCCATTTTACCCAACTTGGACTTGACTTTGCCTCCAGATTTCTAAGTGCTCTCCCTCTCCCTCCCGCTTGTTCTCTCCTGGTTTTGCTAACCAGTGTTGTTTCTGTTTGTACTAAAGCTTTGCCGGAGGAAATCGGCAGAGAACTGCCCAAAGGTAACCCAACCGTCCCCAAAGCCTTTAGCGTTGCAGTGCCTCTCCATCGTTGCCATGGTTTTTGTCATGATGTGCATGCAGTGACCTGGTTCACGTGACACTCTCCTTATCTATCTCTATTCCTCTGCCTTTTTCTGTTTTTGGCTTTCAGAGTGAATTTGTTATTGATTCTTCTCTCGCTCTTCTCTTCTTCCGTCTCTCCCACAGAATGAGCTGCCAGACACTCAGGCCAAATTCCATGTCTTGTTTCTTTTTTTTGTGGCGGCCATGTTCTGCATCAGTATTCTGTCCCTGTTCAGCTACCACCTGTGGCTTGTAGGGAAGAACAGGTCCACTATAGGTAACTCACACATGTTGAGCTGGTTTCTGGGTCATTTAACTAGATGAAAATGTAAACAACACTCTCACCCTTAGTCATTTTTTGTATTCTCTGTTCTTGTATTGTTTGTTCATTCTCACTTCTCCATGTTGCTACCCCCTACAGAGGCATTCAGAGCACCAGTCTTTAGGACAGGCTCTGATAAGAATGGCTTCTCTCTGGGTTTCCGGAAGAACATTGCTCAGGTCTTTGGAGACCAGAAGAAGTACTGGCTACTGCCCGTCTTCACTAGGTATGGATTTTGAGAGTTGAAAGCATGCCCACATGCTGTATAGACCTTTTGTTAAAGTTCCTGTGCAAATCCTGCTGCCTTGTAGCTGCACATAATCTTGAATTTCCTCTTGTTTGCTGCAGCCAGGGAGATGGTCTAACATTCCCTACACGGCTGGTCACTGCAGATGCAGAGCAGGCCACAGTGACCCTGCAACCAGAGCCCGATAAAAGGTGATCAATCATGGTGTAATTTAGGATATAATATTTGAGACGAGGCTCTGAAAAGGATTTATGTTTTGGAATGAGTTGTGGATTTGCACTTAATTTTGCTTTTTTATTTGTTGGGCACATTTCCAGTGCTGTCAACATCCCAGTGAGCCCGCTGAGCGAGTCACAGAATCGCCTCCTCAACAGTGACCAGCATGCTAACAACATCGAAGACCATCTGGCTAATAACACACTTAAATCAGGTAAGCTCCATTAGGGGTGATTATATTTCACAGTAAAAATCAACATTAACAGTTCACTGCTTGGAATCTGTCACCTTATCACATTTTCTCTTCTCTTTTGCAGCTGACAGCGAAACCATTACGATCTCCATGGAGAGTGAGTCCTAACCAGGTAGATTTGAGTAACTACTACACTCAGCGTGTCCAGTGTAGCTATGAGTTTTTTGTCTGCAGAAGTTAGATGTTTTACATTATACTGTTGTTATTGTTGTTGTGTAATCAACTGTGATTTACCTAATTATGTTTTTTATTTCATTTGTTCCCCTCTTTGCCACAGGAGAAACTCCTCAGTCATACAATGCCTTAAGTTTGTAACCCTGGCAACAGTCTGCCAATGCAAGCCCATCCCCACAGACCCTTTCAGTAAACTACGGAAATGTCCATGACAGCACAGTTATGCATCTATGGCATTGGCATTTTTTGCATGCAGTGCCATAAGCAAAGCTCACACATGCCATAGAACATGTGATACAAGCTTGTTTCCTCTCACACCATCACACACAGACACACACAGAGACACACACACACACACACATGCTAACTGTCTCACATCTGGCTGTTATCATATCGCCTCATCTTGCTTAGGTTTATTTTTTCTGGACTCGTGGAGCATTTATTGACACTGATGCTAAATTCAAGAATTCTGGAGGGCATCAGAGCTACTTTTGTAATTTTAATGAGAAACTTTTCTGGTGACAAAGCTTCCTGGGTGTTCACCAGGACTCATTTTATAGGCACAAAGCTGCAGTGGTGAGTGGGCGAACGAGCAGGAGCAGCGTGGTTATTTTGAACTTTTCTCTCTTGTGTTTTTTTTTTTTTTTTTTAAAGCAGTACATCTAGTGGACGGACATCAGTTCTGTGACCGTGT
Source organism: Anabas testudineus (assembly GCF_900324465.2). Lineage (NCBI taxonomy): Eukaryota > Metazoa > Chordata > Actinopteri > Anabantiformes > Anabantidae > Anabas > Anabas testudineus. Next base: position 25,762,611 of record NC_046611.1, read on the forward strand.
TTTTTTTTTTTGTCTTTTATTATTTTTAACTCAAACATTGGAGCATATTTATGGTCCGCATTTTTTTGGGGGGGATGGATGTTGAGCCACCAAATCCTGGACTATATTACAGAGGACTCTATTGCATGGTTCAGTGGTCTGAGCCAGTTCACAACAAGGAAGACTGTAGCTGGGTTTTGGATGGTGTTTTGGATATCAGAGCACAAGATGGCGCATTTGCACTTTGTAGATTATCAATATCCATCAAACAACGTGCTGCTTATTTTAAATCATGTCCAAAAAGCATCCCAGGTATAAGAGATGTTGAATGATTGTGTGATTTATGACACGTGTGTGTATGTGCGTGTGTAACTCTTTTTTTTAGTTTTTTTTTAATAACTAACGACAACTAAATAAATCAGTTTTGTTGCAAAATGCTGCTTACATGGGGACAGTTTGTCCTGGAAGTTGGATTTCACACAATGCAAACATGCAGCATTTTTGTTCTCTTACAGTCTGTTATTTATGTCCTGTGATGATCAATGATTCATAGCCCACAATGTCTACACCCTGTTTTTTCTACAACTCAGTGCTACAGCCTTTATTAAGACACTAACACTCATTGCCAAAAAAAGGGCTGACCTGTCAGGAGCTCTGACCTCTAAACCCACTGAAGTGTTTACAACATCCTAGCTTTATTCTAGCCTCACTGGCAAATGTCATCATAACCAAATTATTTTTACCGGTTGTCGTGGCGCAATATTTTATACAAGGTGTGAGGTGCCTGCAGTGGGGCATGACATCCTTGTAATACCAGTGCTGGCCAGCAGGTGGCAACAATGCTCCTGTTATCTGCCCTTATTCAGATGGAGAGTTTTCTGTGCTTTACAAACATCTGGCTCAGGGCTCAATTCACTTTCGGTCTGATTTGCAGGTTCAGCTTTGTTCAGAATAAAATATTTTCATAATATGTGGTTATTATGCAGCCTTCTCCTATATTAACTCATCCATCTTAAATTCAAAATGAAAGCGAATCGAGCCCAACTGAAAATAGAGGTGTCAACTACAGCTTGTGCTCAACCTGTCTACTCTGTATGTGATTTGGAATCAGCTCAGTATTGTGACTGAGCTTGTGTAAAACTTAACAGTGGATTATCTTGTGTCAGTGTTGAACATCTGGGATGTGACTGGAGAGACCTGTAAAACTTGGAAAACCTGTAAAGAAAGAAATATCAATGTGTCAGAGAAATCATTTGACTACATTACACATCCAAATCGCAATGTTATGATCTGGTAATGAATGGACTTTTTAGTCAGGACAAATAAATACCAGTGTTCAGGAACGATTGACATGCCTTTCCAAGGAATTGGTCATTTACATGCAACTTTCGACTCCTATGGGATGGGATAGGATGTCATGTTCCCTGTACATCTGGTCATATCCCTGACTGTTGCTTGACAAGCTCCTTAAAACAAGTTTCCTCCAGACTCTGCTGACGTACAAGTTTACAGCTCTTTCTGTCATGTCAAGTGAGTTAGTGCTGTTGTATGATGTATTTCTTGGTAATCGTTGTCACAGTTGTAATGAATGTACTACAGACGGGACAGTGAGGGTATTTGATGAAGTGAGGTTATGTTTACGTTTTATCGCTCCAATCACGTTTGACCTTTTGAGCCCAAGTATATTTATAACGGCTCTTTGAAAAATCGGTGATTGGAGGATATTTGTTACTGTACGGATTATGCTTGTGGTGGCTAAGTATCAGTATCACACTGTGGTCTGGCAGATGAAGCTGCTGTCGGAGATCATGATCCAAGCCAAGGTTTTGTTCTGATCATATATAGATTTTTTTCTAAGCCTCAGACTTAAGCGTTTAAAGAAAAAGAAACAACTAATTCCATTTCATTCATAGGGAGCCTGGCTCACCACTTATGGCCATTGATTCTCAAACATTGGACCTGGCTTCTTGTGTGTTTTACAGATTGCCTATATCCTCTCTAGGCAGTTTAGCCTGGAGATTAAAGTACGCCTGTGTATTTTGTAATGCTTAATCAAGTGTTATTTTGTAGTATTTTGTCTTGGGAGAAATGCTTCTGTGCAGCCATGAGATTTTTACTGTCAGTGTGAATAACTGTCTGATTAATGCTCAAAAGCATGGCACCTAACCTCTGTAAAAATGTGTTTTAACATGATATCTGAGATTCTGTTGTTCGGTAGACTTTGGGGGTTTTCAACTATAGCTAGGTGCATTATGTTTTTAAATTAGCTTTATTCTGGTCTGTCTCAACTTATAAATGAAGCCATACAAATTCCGGGGAAAATAGACAAAGGATCAGAAAATGTACGTTTTATTTTAGACTGACGAAAACAACTTACATCTGTATTGTAAACAGTGCAGGTGTAGCCTCTCATAACTTGCTTATTGCTACATTTTGGTTTCAATGTCCTATTTTACAATGTGTTGTGTATATATATATTGATAAAGTAAGAAAAAGACTACATATATTTTTCTTGTCTGATTGATTTTACTGTTCCTATTTTGTGAATGAAATACATGCCTCTACACAGTTAATGTGAAAATAACAATAAATGTTTTTTTAACCTCCAGTCGAATTTGAAAGTCAGATGTGTCTTAAAAAAGAAAAATATCACGTTTATTTAATTTCTTCTGTTCAGAAATGTATCCTTTAAAAAAGCAAATGTTGCACTGAGTCAGTGAAGATTCTCAGTCATCGAGGTGAAGTTTTGTGGAAGTGGAGTCATGATAACTGGACTTCCTACTTATTAGGTCAAAAAGTTTCACCTCTCTTCAATCTGAGGATAGTTGGTTACAGACCATAAATTCATCCTCCAGGTTGGTTTCACTATAAGCCAGTAAGGCTCGTAATAGTTAGACCTCTTCGACTTCTCCTGTACCCCCTAAACTGGGCCAATATGTGGACATTAATGAGAGGACTGTTGTCGTCATTTAAGGGCAAAGGTCGGGCCGAATTCACACATCCACCAGGTTGGCCACACCTAACGCCCCATTTAGGTGGTAGGCGGGGTTGGCAGAGGTGTGACTATTAGGTCGTTTTACACCCTCCCTTTCCATTGTTTCACCTAAGGAGCCTATTCAGGCCAGGGGTGAAGTGAAACCAACCTGGAGCATACATTTCTGGGCTCTAACCAACTATCTTCAGACTGAAGCTGCTTGGATGAGCAGTGAAACGTTTCAACCTAACAACCAGGAAGTCGAGTTGCCGTGACTCAACTTGCAGATGACCTCACTTGGATGACTGAGAGCAGCTACTTTACCAACTCTGTGCAAACTTGATTCCTGGCTTATTTGTGCTCTCGGATTTGCTGATGTTTGCACAAATTTCCTGAGCTCAAACCTCTCTGCTGCTACATGCTTACAAAACTTCTGCTCAGGCGTATCTCCTGCTCATGCTTGAATTTTTTGTTAAACGGACTCAGTTGACACACACACATAAAAAAAAAAAACAGTGACATGTTGGTATTTTTGATTAGTAATGGGTTCTTTTTAATCAGGCCCAGTATGCAGGACAATACACAGGTGGGTTATTGAACTGCACTCTCACTGTGGCACAGTTAAAGTTATGTTAACCTGTAATCAGTCTCACATCAAAATATACATCAGATTCAGATTTGCATACACAAGAATCTGACACGAAAAGAAAAGTTGAAAACACTGTACCAGACAAGAAACTAAATACAAGAAGTAAAGTAGTTCTGAAGCCAAGGCACCACCGCAGGAAATGAACAGCACACTGTCACCGTTTAGGCCTGGCACCAGGCCAGCCTAGGATTTTCCTTCATTTCCCTCACTTCACTCTCCCTCTGGACTTCGCCCACCAGCCCATTCTCTCCCTCTGCTGACAGCAATCAGCTGAACACTGGACTCACCTGTTCCCCCTTTCCACTACAAAACTCTCCTCAGCCCTTTCCCCTCTGTCAGTTCGTCGTCGTTCCCCCACCTGTGTCCAGCTTGTTTGGCCCCCATGCCTGCTTAACCCTGCCTGCTCGTCCTCCTCAGCCCTGTCTGCTTCCCCCCCCCGGACTCTGGATTTCGTTCTCCCCCCCTCTGAACTTTCGGACTTTGTTACCTGTTTCCCTGTGACTGTGACCTGATCCTCTCCCAACTGAAAACCTTCAAATCCCAGAAGTCCTTCCACCATGAACAATCCAATCCAGACTCCTTGGCCCCCTGCTGTTAGCCAGATGGCTACTCCATTAGCCTCACCTACTCCCACACACAACCTCCCCGTTCAGCCAGCTCCTCTCAACACACACACCTCACCTTCTCCTCTGACGCCCGTTGCCCTGAGTCCGGAAGAGGCTCAGGACATCTATGCCCAGCTGAAGGCTCAGTCAGCCCCAGAACCGGACCTTCGGGTCTCCAGCGAACCCGAGCACTCACCATACTGGGGAACCCGCCTTGCTCTGCGGGTTAGCGCTCCCGAGGACGGCCCTGCTAAACGCCGCCGCTCACGTCGGAGACCGAGAGCTTCACCGGCCCCCGGCTCTGCATCGTCCTCGGCACCTGTTCCAGTCTCCGCTCCAGTCACCACAGCTTCAGTTCCGGCCTCCACAGCTGCACCAGCACCAGTCACAGTTCCTGTCACCGCAGCTGCTCCAGCACCAGTCACAGTTCCTGGCACCGCAGCTGCTCCAGCACCAGTCACAGTTCCTGGCACCGCAGCTGCTCCAGCACCAGTCACAGTTCCTGGCACCGCAGCTGCTCCAGCACCAGTCACAGTTCCTGGCACCGCAGCTGCTCCAGCACCAGTCACAGTTCCTGGCACCGCAGCTGTCCTGCCGCCTCCTGGCCGTCCGCCGGAGGTCCTCCTGGTCTGCTGCGCCCGGTCCCTCCTCCCGCCCGTCTTGGTCTGCTCGCCGTCCTGGTTCCCTCTTGGGCCGTCTGGGATCCAGCCCTCGAGGGGAGGGGGGGGGGGGGTGTTCTGTCACCGTTTCGGCCACTTCACTCTCCCTCTGGACTCTGCCCACCAGCCCATTCTCTCCCTCTGCTGACAGCAATCAGCTGAACATTGGACTCACCTGTGCCCCCTTTCCACTACAAAACTCTCCTCAGCCCTTTCCCCTCTGTCAGTTCGTCGTCGTTCCCCCACCTGTGTCCAGCTTGTTTGGCCCCCATGCCTGCTTAACCCTGCCTGCTCGCCCTCCTCAGCCCTGTCTGCTTCCCCCCCCCGGACTCTGGATTTCGTTCTCCCCCCCTCTGAACTTTCGGACTTTGTTACCTGTTTCCCTGTGACTGTGACCTGATCCTCTCCCAACTGAAAACCTTCAAATCCCAGAAGTCCTTCCACCATGAACAATCCAATCCAGACTCCTTGGCCCCCTGCTGTTAGCCAGATGGCTACTCCATTAGCCTCACCTACTCCCACACACAACCTCCCCGTTCAGCCAGCTCCTCTCAACACACACACCTCACCTTCTCCTCTGACGCCCGTTGCCCTGAGTCCGGAAGAGGCTCAGGACATCTATGCCCAGCTGAAGGCTCAGTCAGCCCCAGAACCGGACCTTCGGGTCTCCAGCGAACCCGAGCACTCACCATACTGGGGAACCCGCCTTGCTCTGCGGGTTAGCGCTCCCGAGGACGGCCCTGCTAAACGCCGCCGCTCACGTCGGAGACCGAGAGCTTCACCGGCCCCCGGCTCTGCATCGTCCTCGGCACCTGTTCCAGTCTCCGCTCCAGTCACCACAGCTTCAGTTCCGGCCTCCACAGCTGCACCAGCACCAGTCACAGTTCCTGTCACCGCAGCTGCTCCAGCACCAGTCACAGTTCCTGGCACCGCAGCTGCTCCAGCACCAGTCACAGTTCCTGGCACCGCAGCTGCTCCAGCACCAGTCACAGTTCCTGGCACCGCAGCTGCTCCAGCACCAGTCACAGTTCCTGGCACCGCAGCTGCTCCAGCACCAGTCACAGTTCCTGGCACCGCAGCTGTCCTGCCGCCTCCTGGCCGTCCGCCGGAGGTCCTCCTGGTCTGCTGCGCCCGGTCCCTCCTCCCGCCCGTCTTGGTCTGCTCGCCGTCCTGGTTCCCTCTTGGGCCGTCTGGGATCCAGCCCTCGAGGGGAGGGGGGGGGGGGTGTTCTGTCACCGTTTCGGCCACTTCACTCTCCCTCTGGACTTCGCCCACCAGCCCATTCTCTCCCTCTGCTGACAGCAATCAGCTGAACACTGGACTCACCTGTTCCCCCTTTCCACTACAAAACTCTCCTCAGCCCTTTCCCCTCTGTCAGTTCGTCGTCGTTCCCCCACCTGTGTCCAGCTTGTTTGGCCCCCATGCCTGCTTAACCCTGTCTGCTTCCCCCCCCCGGACTCTGGATTTCGTTCTCCCCCCTCTGAACTTTCGGACTTTGTTACCTGTTTCCCTGTGAGTGTTTTTCTGCCATCGTGCAGTGGTTTGTTTGTACTTTAATTCCTGATTTGTCACTTTGTTCTCCGCCATCTGGGTAGTTTGACGTTGTTACTTTGTCCTCATGTTTCTGCCTGTTTTTGTAGGGTCTGTTGACACCCCCCTTAGTTCTCCTTGTTTTTGTATTTATCAGTAATAAATCCTGTTTCAGTTCATTTCTGCCTCGTCCCCCTCCTTAATTGTGACACAAACGCGCCTCAGTAGTGGAGGTAAAATAAAACCCACACACAACACATGAAGTAAAAGAATGTCTGTTAAATCTGAGAAAATAAAAAATGTTTTTTCTTCTGGAGGACAGGCTCGATCAGTTATTAGCGCTGAGGGAGTCTGCTGTCCAGTGCCAGGAGTGAGTCAGGACACTGTGGTGACAGTGAGGGGGAAGTGGCACATCACGTTTCATGGTGATGTTCTGTACTGTTTATTAATTTCCAATTCAATCCCATAGGGGACACTGTTAGTATTTTGCCTAAGAGTACCAAATACCAGCAACTGCACGTGCTGAACTCCTGGAATGAAACATAGCTTGATGCAAGTAACAGTAAAAACATTAGAAGCACTCCACTATCTGTCTCCACTGCCTACTGAGACCACAATCATTTCCCAAAGAGATGGCCTCTGGCAGTCCACCATATTGCTTGCAGTCTGGGATCAACTGTCACTTTTTGATTAACTCAGACATAAAACTGAAATAGTTGTATTACTTCATACCCACAGTATTTGAAGAGAGTCAACAACCTTTGGGTTATGAACCTTGACCTTTGTTATCTGCCTGATACCTAGGCCCTCAACGTCAGCTGTTGAGGATGCCATTCTCTCAAATTCCTTGTGCATCACTTTGATTGTATGTTTATATGTCAAACATTAGGCCTATAACAGAATAGACCCTTGTGTTCTGATCTGTCTGGTCTCTCATCTGTCATCTGCCAAGGACTTACTGACTTCCTGATTTGGACAGGTGTTGTATTTGTTTAGACAAGTTTTTATACTTTATTGGCTTCAACAAGTTGAAACAAGACAAGATGGACAAGGATTCCCACTCAAACAAAAATAAGACTACACTGTATTGTTTTTCATTGCTCAAATATTGACAGAATGGGTTTATCGTGTGTGTGTGTGTGTGTGTGTGTGTGTGTGTGTGTGTGTGGGTTTGTCTTGCTATACTTGTGCAGACCAACCCCTGACAGGACACCTTACTTGTGAGGGCAGTTTTACTTGTGAGGACATTTTGGGTGGTCCACACAAGGAAACTGCTAGGATAGCCTCCTTTAGCCCTATTGAAGCATCTGTATAAATTTCAGAAGAGGTCCACATTCAGCTAGTAATGTCGGATGTGTGTGTGCAAGCTAGTGCTCTAGCACTCCTACTACAGGTCACACTCCAGTAGTGCAGGCGAAATAATGCAATTTTCCAATTGGTTAAGGCAGAGGAATTTTGCGATTGGCTACTGTGGTCACATGACGACAATAGCCAATCGCAACATTTTTCTGCCTTAACTGGGGCCTGTACAGGAAGTAAATGAGAAAGTGAGGCAGAGAGCACATTTAAATGGGGAAAAAGAGGGCAAACATAGCTTTTACATACATTTACTGCTTATTTTACTATTACTTCATACTTATACAGTTACTACCTACTGGTACTAGACATAACAAGTATGCTGTAAAAAATATTAATGCTAAAAAATACTTTTTGTTAAAACATTAATGAGAAATGTCTGAATGATTTCCCCTGAAATAACTGAAACTATTATTTGCATTAAAAAAAAACTGTATATTGTAAAAACCTAATAGTGGCACTCTGTACAATCACTTCAACTACACAAACTTGAATATTTAGAAGATAAGTACAGCATAAATGAATGGAAGGACAAAGAAATGAGTATAAGTAAGAAGGTAAGTATACAAGTACTGAAGTACAATGCCACTAACAACCAAATTCAGGGCTTTTAATTTGTGAGGGCTTTTAAGGTTATTAATTTGATGGTGAACTCAAAAGATTGAGACTGGTTTGTGCTCATACATCATGTCAGTCAATCAGCGTATTTGAATTAATCATTTAAAATTGAATATAGTGCGTACTGAAAATGCTGAGTCACTGTTAGGGAATACACACTGAGGTACCACATCAAACAGACCTAGAGAAGGCTTTATTTGATCGTGATGTAATGATCATGAGGTATCTCTACTGTCATAAACAGTAGTGACATTTCAACACTATATAAATACTAGAAATGATGGTACTATCAGAACTGTAAGCAGAAAGAGAGAGAAAGTAGAAGATACATGGACTAGTGACAGCTCATCAATATGGCTACTAACAGAACAGGAGAAAATGAAGAAAAGAGAAGGTGTCCCCCTCTCTAAGACACCTTTGCCTAATTACACTGCACTTTAAAACATAGCCATAAAAATGCTCCAATGTGCGTTTACACAGAACATGATCATGCATGAGTATGGCCAGCAACTCAGTTTCCTGCGGCAACATGTAGATAATGAAAAACTGGAGGAGAAATGCTACTGAATGCAATGCAAGTTCTAATTGAGGAAAGACTGGGATATGGTAAATCATAATGTTACATGACTGGTTGGGTTATGTCAAATAACTGATCACCTTCTTCTGCTGCTTTCATCAAACTACTTGGACATTGTAGCAGTGCTTTAAGTCTCTTCTTCTCCTGTTAGTTTGCAGCATATGGTGTGTAGACACGCCTGTGACTTTTGTAAACCCTGAATAGCAGCTGAGTTAAACTAAGGTATAACTGTTTTAGATAAGCATGCTACTTAACCAGCACTCAATCCACCAGAGCCATAAAAATAGTTTCACCCAATATCTCTAAACTTTCCTGACTGTCTCACCCTGTAATTGGCCTGAAAATTGGCCTGTTTTGGAGTGTGAGAGAGGCTAACTTTAGCCACCATTTAGTTAGAGCCTGTTATCCTAAAATTTCATTTCACATTTGTTTCTGAGATTATGAATATCTCAGTTTTGAAGTGCCCTCATTGGCGTGAAGTAATTCAAGTGAGGATGGGAGAGTGTAGGTCTGTCTACTGCTCCAGTGTGACTGTTAGTATTAATGGTGGTGTCAGACAGTTAACCAGCACTTGTTGGGATTTTTTTCAGTAGCTGTGTCCTAAATACTTGTTGCCCTGATAAGCCAGCTGCACACTGACAACGTATAAATGCATGTCATTTGTCATTGCCTCAGTCTTCATCAACCTGCCACATCATCATCATCCATACCCGCTTCTCACCTGCCATGACCCTGCCACAAGTTTCCTGGTTCTGTGTTCCCCCCAGGCCTTGCCCTTGCCTTCCCATATTTTAGATTCTTGCCTAACAATATATTTGCTTTCTCACAGATGTTTGCATCATAAGGCAAATCTCACTGTGCACTTATGTTTCTGCCAGTTTCTTGACCAGAAGCCCATTCTTTGTCTGTCAAAACGCAAAGAACCAATTATTTGCTGCTATAAAACAAAGTACTATGCTGATTAACAAAATCAGCTGAGCTTTGTTGTAAAGAAAGATTTATTACAGTAGTTCAAGTACCGGTACTACAGTACAATACTACAATGTGACTGATAAAATAAAGCTAAATCTATTTAGCTAGCTTGCTCTAATTAGCGTCACATCAAAATGAGCAGTGAATATGTGGTGACCCAGCAGTGTTTAGATTAGAGTGGAGGCGTTCAAAGTCAGGAGATAAACATATAGCAGGTGAAATACTACAGACATATATGATGTAGTGGCTCAGTGGTGGTTCTCTAGCCTATTTACTGGTTCTGAAAATGTTGCTAAGTGAAAACTATTTTAAACCAGCGCTAGCACAAGCCCGGAACTGCATGTGTATTAGTTTAAGTACCTGCCATACGCCTCGCCTTACCTATACATACTCAACTGCTTACCTAGCTCAGTTCTTATTATTTGAGTGAACTTCCTTCATCTCTTGACCTCTGTGTTATGAATCTGCATTTGTGTGCTTATTTCTGTTACAGTTTGCACCACATTTTTTGCATAAAAAAGAAAGATGCCATGTCTAGAGCCAAGATTGAATATTAAACTCTGTTTTATCCTTTCTGAACATCAGCTTGTTGTTATAAAGAACAACAAGCTGTTGTTATAAAGAACAACAAGCGGAATCCAACTCTAAACAACATAGCTCCAACTCAGGCATGCTATAATGGTTAATATTTAGCTTGTTCAGCTTGTTCAGTGTGTGGAGTGCAGGATGTTTAGACAGTCTTCCTCCGTTGTTAGTCAAAATTTTATTTGTGATAGGCGTGTGTTAGGTAGCACTCTGACAGAGGAGATCTCAGCATTAGAGGGGGGTATCCAGACTTTAGGGAGTGTTAGAGAGCATTAGAGCCCTCACAGCGGGGCGAGTGGGTGATGGCCACAGGTAGAAAGAACCTCCTGTGGCGTTCTTTGGAGCATTAAATGTTAATGTGTCTTTGGCTGAACGTGCTCCTCTGTCCAGCCAACACAGTGGAGAGGGTGGGAGAGATTGTTCAGGATTAATTGATTGGGACAGAATTTTTCTCTCAGCTACAACATGTAGAGGGTCCAGCTGCACCCCCAGAACAGAGCCGGCCCTCCTGATCAGTTTGTTCAGCCTGTTGGTATCCTTCATGTTGCGGCCCAGCAGAACATAGCATAGAAGATGACACTGGACCCACAGACTCTTAGAACATCCTCAGCATGGTGCTGCAGACGTTGAAGGACCTGAGTCTTCTCAGAAAGTACATCCGGCTCTGCACCTTTTTGTACAATGCTGCTGAGTTCTTAGTCCAGTCTGCTGTCCAAGTATACTACCAGGAGAGAGATGACAGATTTTCTGAAGTCCGTCACCAGCTCATTTGTTATATTGATGTTTAGTTGAAAATGGTTGAGTCCACACCAGTCAACAAAACTTTCCACCACTTCCCAGTACTCTGTGACATCTCCACCCTTAATACATCCTACAGAGTCATCAGAGAACTTCTGAAGATGACAGGAGGGTTACGGTCTGTTCTACAGACCACTGTGGGTGTAACTGTTACACTGTGGTGTAACTGTGTCATACACACAGTTCTGCAGGCGGACGTCCTGTGGGCGGTTAGTGAGGTAGTGTCTGTTCTCTATTTTACTTCGTGTAGTTTATCGTCCACCCTGCATGGCTAACACCAAACATTGTTGTAGTCATGGAGAGAAGGAGGAAGGAGAACAAAAAAAACACCTGTATCCTCAACCAGCTGATTCCACCACTGCCACCATATGTGAGGGACTAAGCAGGCAGGCAAGGGGAAACACAGAACTGTTGATGCATTTTTTCTCCATAGTACACGCTTGCACAAACGCGGTCTGGTTTTGCAAATGAGAAGGGATTATTTTTTTGTACACCACATGCTTCCCTCTTGATCACAAGCAGGGTTATTGCACTGAGCAGTTCAAGGCTCAACATAAGGGCAAATGTTTTGCCCCGAAGTTTATTGTTAATTCTGCTTATAACCTGGATTATCACAAATGCTTGCGCAGAATTTGCTCAACTTGTGTTGTTGAAATGTCCAGTGCATTTTTGTTTAGGAGTGAAACTTGTGCAAATGTCACTCTGAGAAGCGCGTTATAGACCGGTGGCCTTTCATATATTGTCAGAGTTTGAACTCTGGAGGCTGCTGTCTATTCCAGGTGCTGGTAGACAAGCTACGTGTCATGTGGGAAGGGTATGGTTGGTCTGGAGTGTTTTTAATATGGTGTTTAAAATTCACTCTAAATAGGCAAAGGCACCTTAAGGGCCCACTTTCTTACACTTTCTTAAGAGGGGGGTTTTGTGTTGAAATGACTATTGAAGCTTCAGATTCCACAGAAATGCCATCATCAACTGACCTTTATGACAGGAATCCTTCAGGAAGTAACCTCTACCATTAAATATATCAGTGACTCCACTCAAAGGATGGAAACTCTCACTTCAGGCTATTACAAACGCTATTTGACACCAAATTAACTTAACCATTTCATCTATATAAAACTGTGAAGCCATAGCATTTTAGGCTTGTATGTTACATCAGCATACAGCATAAAGGGATTATTAACAATCATGCATAATTTTGTCTTGTCAATTGAGTAAAATAAGTATATTTATCTTTAATAACTTCTTATGAATGCAGATATACATGTGAGTATAGTAGATTGTAAATAGCATCTGAAATATCTAGGATGAGAAAGAGAAGGGGAACAATTGTTTCATAAAGGAACAGGCCAAAACTATGTGGGGGAGACACATTATCAAGCTGAAGTGCAGAAAACCTTTTCTTGTAACCATGTCCTCGTCCAGCATTTTTAAAAATGTTTACCAACTACAGTATTCTTAGTAGCATCTACACTCAATTTAATATGTGCACTAATTTAAAAACTGTACATACATTTTCGTATAACATATGGATGATGATGATGTTTAACGCACATAAATTATTTATACATATATTTTTAAATGTAATAATTAAGTGAACTTCAGCTTTTGTCAAAAAGTTTTGTTTGGATACTGCTTAACTGGATCCATACTGTCTGTGTCTGTGTGGAGGCTCACAGCCAGAGCAGCAGCCACTGAGCGGGGGAGGGGAGCTCAACTGAACACCTGCACCTCCAAACCTCTCTCAGCTTTTATGATGCCTTTACTAGAACTTGTGAATTGCAGATTTCTGGGTTGTGGCTGAACATGTTTCTTGTTAAAATGGTAAATTACTACATGTCTTAAGCTGTATTAAAAAAAAAAAAAGTATAGCAAAATTTTTAAATGATTTTTTACATGGATGAAAAGAAAATATGAGTCCAATATATCAATATCTTTTAGACTTTTTAAATACATAAGTAATGCATGTAGACTTTCCTTAAAACATCATTATTATAATGTATTAATTTCTATTATTCTAAATGAGAGACACTACTTTATTTCAGGTTGAAATGTATTTTAAAAGGTGGAGGGAATTGAAATTGAAGTGAAAAACACTAATAGTTCTGCACTCTTCTGATGAACCTGAATGCTTCAACAATGAGCAGCAGCTGTGTGGTCTACACTCAGAGTGGGGGAGGGGAAGGAGGCGAACAAGTTATCAAGCTGAACTGCACCAATCTGTCTCCAAATGAACTTGATCAGGTTTTCTGTTCTACAATGTACTAGTTCAGCAATGGGGAGAAATCAACAACATCAAAACCACAGTATCAGAATTTTTTTTATGTTAAAAAGTTAAAAAAAAAAGAAAATTAAAAATCAAATAAAATTATATTAAGTGCATGTATATTATAAATGACAATGATTAAATTTAATAATACGTACAGAAAGGTAAAGTGTAATTGTGCTTTCACCAGAAGTTGTGTGGGCTCAGTTTCCCTGATTTCATACTGACTGTGTCTCTAAAGGTCAGAGAGGACATCAGGCCACTGAGTGGGGGAGGGGAGACAGACACAGGGTGATCAAATAAACACCTGCACCTCCGAACTTGTGATGCCTTCAATGGAACGTGGGAAATTTATACGCTCACTGAACCTGTTTTATGTTAAATGTAAAATGTACATATGGATATAAACTGTACTCAAAAACAGCGACTTTAACTTAATGGGATTAATTAATTCTTTGGCATGGACAATGTAAAATATCACTAAAATGTCAAATAAATCAATTTATATTAGGCTTTTTGAAAAGATAAGTACAACAAATATGTAACTTGCCTTAAATTACTATCATTATAAAGTCATATTTGTGCTTATTACTAATGAGAGAGATTAAATTCATTTTAAATTGAAAGATATTTTATAAAATCCATTTTACCACAAAAAAACACAAATAGGTCTGCTCTATCCCGGTGAACCTGAATGCGTCATCAGAAGCATGCAGCGCATGTTACGGAGACTGCAGAGACTGAGGGAGCACCACCAGCGGTGTAGTGAGAGGTACGAGGAGGAGGTGAAGCAGGAGAACGACAGAGAACATAAAAGAACTCTGCAGTTGATTGAGGTAAGATATGTACAGTTTTTATTAAACAACTTTTGGCAATTTTTGGTAAAAGAAAAAAGTGTTGGGTTAGCTAATGCTAATCTTCGATTTAGCTAGCTAGAAAGCTAACCTAGTGCTGCTTAGCTAACATTTTAATATCTGTTTCAATCGACATTGTTGAAGAAATATGTAAAAATATTCTTTCTTAATTTTACTCTTATTCCTTTAAACGTTTTACCTAGCGTTCAGACTGGATAAGTAAATGTACAGTTTAGGTTTAGGTTGAGGTTAATTGTGGAGTATTTAAATGCTACAGCTCCTCAAGGCCAAGCTAACATTTAACATCTTCGATCTGTTCAGTCAACACACCACAAACTTTATGTACATTATTAAAATCATTCATACTAGAAATACTACAGTGCTACCAAATAAACATATTTACTGCAATTTCTTAATTATATTTAATATACAATTTTATAAACATTGTGGAAGTTTTCTCTGGTTTTCTAGTGGCTTAGTGACCTTGCTGTCATTAGTAAAAAAAAACATGTAATGACTAGGCAGATTTTTTATGAGGATGGTGACTTTGCATTTAGGAAGGCAAATATAGTCAGGTATTAGATGGCAGCTGTGGAGTTAAGTAAATAAAACCTTTTTGTTCTTCATTACTTCTTTTGAATATTTCATGTTACACATGTTGCCATGTACAGGTGTTAACTCTTTTGATCACTGAGTGCATAGTGATGGTATTATGATGGTAATTATATATGGAGGTGTTCCTTAAATTCTGAATTTACACATTTATGACAGTGTCAAAAACACTTAATTGGTAATAGCACAATTATGAATTCCTGTAAATTTACAAATGTACCTAATACAATACTCACTAAGTATATGTTTGCTTTACTTCTGATTGTTTGTTAGTTTGTAACATTGCTTGTTTATTTTAAATTGTGCTCTTAGGTGATGGACAGACAAAAGAAGCCACAAGACGAATTGGTATGTAGACCTGTTTATATTATTGTAGGCAAGTTTATAAATTATTTTTGGATAAAGGCAAGTACCATATCTATAGCATACAACCTTTAAATCCTTAAGAAACATGATTTTTAAATTTAAGTGCAAAACTAAATGATTTCTTGTTCAGATTTAGCTTTTTCTCAAAATGTTTCTGCACACTCTGCTTTGCTCTGTTCCGTTTAAATTCATATGAATATGCAATATTAATATGCATGCCTGCAACAGCTGTGCTCAGATTTTGCTGGCCTGAAAAGGCTCGTTAGATGAAACCATGGAAGGGGAGGTTGTGAAGGATGTAATACTCACACCTTGGCCAACCCCTCCTGCCCCCTAAAGTGGTAGGAGTTTGGTGTGTCCAACCTGGTGCAATCAACACTCACTCAGTTAACAGAGGTGGAGGCCTTAAAACCTTAAAAATCTCTTTATTCAAATGTGACAGCAAAACAGCACCGACAGCCTAATGCATTTTCAGTATATTGTTACCACGCTTTTTCTGTGTCAAAACTTAAGTGAAAATGCAATCTGTCAGTCCTCTTATCAAGGCGGAACCACACCTGCATCTGCCATCTCTTATTAGCTAACTCAACCTAACAACTACCAGCCATTAAGCCACTTGCAAAGTGCATTGTAAATTGCATGACAAAATCACACATTAAATTGCCATCTGACAAATTAATTGCCATGTTAATAATTACACTTAAAAACATCCATATTAAATAACTAAGTTATGTTCTTATAGTCAAGCTTGTCATGATGATGTTATATTTAGTGTTTTGAAGGGTCTTCGAAGATTTTCAAGTCAGCGCAAGATTCAGATGGTATGAAAATAACTTGAGGTTTTGTTCATCCATTACATTATCTACTGTATATGGTTTACTGTACAAAATATTGAGGTGACATCCTATTTTGTTGTAGAAGAACCAGACATTTTTACTCAGGAAATTTCAATTACACAACCATCCAACAAATGCAAAAGGATTGCGAAAAAAGGTAAATCTTACATTAATTGTTTGCTTTACCATCTGTGTTGTAACAATCTTGTAGTGTCCAGTCCTGCATTACATATGTCTAGAGTAATGGTTACCAGCTGAAGTGTGGTGTGAAAGATGGTGAATAAGGAGAATAGAGGACATGCACACCAGCAGACTGAGTTCTAGTCCAGATCATGTCTGCAAGTTAAGTTTTTTGTATTAACCCATAGTAACAAAGAACACTGCTGTTTTGATAAGTTGTGTGAAGACAGTAAGACAGGATCAGTGAAATGATTAAATCCTGTATTATGTAAATGTCAGTCCCACATGAAGAGGGCACATCTTGTGGACATTTCAACATTTACAGGGCTTTAGATGAGATATTCACCTTGTCTTTACTGACCCTGCTGAACAAAATAAATGTCCAGAATCACCTGATCCATCTCTAACTATAAGCTTTACATAAAAGGAAAGTTTTAGGTCTAGTCTTAAATGTAGAGAGGGTGTCTGCCTCCAGAACCTGAACTGGGAGCTGGTTCCGCAGGAGGGGCGCTTGATAGCTAAAGGCTCTGCCTCCCATTTTACATTTTGGAAACTCTAGGAACCAAGTAAACCTGCACACTGAGAACAAAGTGTTTTGATTGGAAAATATGGAATTATGAGGTCTTGAAGATGTGACAGGGCTTGATTATTAAGTGCGTTAAATGTGACGAGAATAATATCTTCTATTTTTAATCTGCTTTAAATAATAATGGGCTACAATAGAAAGTTAACATAGGTCGGAGTGACCTGCTTTGGGGGTTGTAATATTATAAAAAGAAATTGTGTAGAAGCTTGTTGTATCCAAGACGAGGATACTCTCTCTTCACATGTGACGTCAACATAAGTAATTTAATAACTCTACTAATCCTATGCTGTCTTACTGTTACATATACTGCCAACGAACGTTGTCTTATGGTCCCTTCCCTTCACCTTAAAAGATCCAAGGCTAAGTTTTTCACCTCAGTGGTTCAATGATCGTGGAATGACCTACTCACCTTTGCACTCTCAGGAGCCTTAGTCCCAATTTTCAAAAATCTGAAACTCGTCTAAAACTTTCTCTGCTCTTAAATCTTTAAATCTTAAAATATAATAACAATTTAAGTGGTTTTCGAAAAAATAACTTTAAATAATTTAATGTATCATAACACCAGTGTTTTGTTATAATGGTTTAATATAGAAAAACACTAAAAACAACATCAGTGGACAGGTTTGATAACTGGAACTCAGTGTGCTGGTATAAAAGTTCTAAAAACTACTCCTTCAACAGCATCCACAACGCTCTTTAACAGATTTTTATTTGTAAAGCTTCGTTCATTAACAAAATTACTTACATCTTAATAAAATCCAACAATTACATGTTTCGTAGTCATAGTAGAATGAACTAGTACAAAACAGGTTTAATCCCAACTACCAGAAGACTCACAGAAACAGAAGAGGCAATTATTTCAGGGACTTACAGTACTGGATTATTGAGGTTTAAAAGATGTTTAACTGTGTTTTGGTATCATACAGTAGTTGTATCATAATAAATATGTTGAGAATTCATAAGCCAACTAGACTTTACTGTATGTGTATTTACACATTATACCTTTAAATATAACCTGTTTTTTCTCATGGGTTAATGCCTGGTGTTTTTATTCTCTTCTCTTCTCTTCTAGGGTCTTCCAAAGAAAAGATACCAAAGAGAGTTTTGAAGTCTCCTAAAGATTCAGATGGTATGAATATAGCTACAGGGTTATCATAGGAGAACTGCAAGAATTACCACAATATATGTCAGTATACTCTGAGCTCTAGAATGCAGACACATATAAAAAGTGAACATTATATCTTATAAATGTGAAAAGTTAATGATGGAGTTCCTAGCTATGTGTCTCAGTTTTTAAAGTGCATTATATCTGTTTTTGACAAGGTAAAAGAGATTAGTATAATCCAAAACATGCTGCTGCCTCTTTTCTCTGCTTGTCTTTGCTTGGTGTCTGATAAAGGGTGGGGCTCCACTATTCTACACTAAGAGTGGACAACAGTCGGCAGAGAAAAACATTAGATTGCATTAAAAAAAAGTAAAACCTATTACTTGTTACTAGTGTATTTGTGTTCACAACTATGTTACAGTAAATGAAAGAAAATGTTGTGAGCGAAAACCTAATAAGAGTAATTAGTCATAGTTTGAGTGAGTTAAACAAGCATAAACACAGAGAAAAACAATATTTTAAGCCTCTCATCTGCCACTTGTATGGTGGTAGTTGCTGTGATATGAACGTGCTAAATCAAAAGCTGACTGTAGGACTGTGTAGCCAAGATCTTCAGTTAGACTCAAACTACGGACAGTGGGTTATGTGGTTTTTGCTGTGACCATTTGGTTACCAAGGACTTCATCTTTATTTTGTAATTTGGTAACCTCATATATTGTAACATATCCTGATAATGATATTGTCTGTTGTTGGTTTTCTTCTCCTCCACAGGAAAGAGGTCAAAAGAGCCAGCTCAAGATTCAGATGGTATGAGTAGTTTTCTTAGTTTATAGAGACACTGTGAGATTAAATATTAAAGCATCTGTCTGTATATGCTAAGATTACATTGTCTTTTGCTGTAGAAGAAGCAGACATTTTGAGTCAGAGAACCTCAACTCCACGATCAACCAAGAAGCTAAAAAAGATGGAGAAAACAAGTAAGTTTCTTTTCTGTCCGCTTGCTTCTAGTTCCTCTTGCTCCTATGCATTACAGCAAATGTAATGTGGCTTGTTAGTGTAGTGGTAACATCACCACCTCCCATGTGGGAGACTGGGGTTCAAATCCCAGCCGTGGCCTACTACCAGTAGGGGTCCTTAGGCAAGACCTCCTCATGCTTACCCTGTCTATCCTTGTACCCTACTTGTAAGTGGCTTTGGATAAAAGCGTCTGCTAAATGTAAATGTTTAGTTTTCAGTCAAGCTTTTTATTAAGGTGTATGTTATTTTTGTCTCTTGTAGGGTCTTTCAAAAAAAAGTGCCTAAAGAAGAACTTTGAGCCAGCTCAAGATTCAGATGGTAGGAAAATAACTTAAGGAGCTCTTTAAGGTTAAATATTATTATATTTTTGTGTATAAGTTTTTGTTATGTTCTTTTGTTGTAGAAGGACCAGAAGTTTTGGCTGAGGTGACCAACAGAGATGATTAAAGAAACAGAGATAACAGGTAATGCAATAATGGACAAAAATGTTGGTACCGCTCTGTTACTGGAAAAAAAGCTCACAAAGGTCACTGAAATAACTTAAAACTGACAAAAATAATAATAAATCAAGATTTACCAAAAATTAATTAATGAAAATCAGACATAGATTTTGAGCAGTGGTTCAAGTTTACGTTTAACAAAGACAAAACAAAAAACTAATGAAACTGGCCTGGACAGCAATTGTGGTATTCCTGTACCTCAGTTGTTTGTGATTAGAGAGAAAAACGTAGACAAACGTGCTGTAAAACTATCTCCAAGCAGCTTGATGTTCCTGTGACTACAGTTTATTATTTATTTTATTATTTAGAAGTTTAAGGTCCATGGGACTATAGCCAACCTCATAGGACGTGGCCATAAGAGGAAAATTGATGACAAATTAAGTAGACAGGAAGTATAAATGGTAAAGAACCCAGAACAACTTCCAAGGTCAGGATACATCGGAGTCAGATCACACCATCAGTAACTGATTAAGCCACAGTGGACATAATACAAGAAAACCGAGGAGGACCATTGTGGGTTTTTCCTTTATTAACCGAGGGTTACCAACAATTTTTTCCATGTGTGTAGGCAGTATTCAGAGTCTGAATGACTATGAATTACAGTTGCTGTGAATTAGTAGTTTAATACTTTGGGAATACAGGTGATCAGCTGTATTTTAAGATGACTTAAAACATTACATTATGTATCAATTAATAAGTAGGGGGGAACTGATCAGATTTTCAGTATTAAAATATCCATATTTTGTCCAATATTGGACAAAATCTGTAGATATCTGAACAACTTTTTAGACTCTCAGGTATAGGGGTCCTGCATGTGCAGGTGCCGTCATTCTCCGAAAGGATTTGTTAGTTCTCACATTCTATATGTTATATATTATTATATTTTATATGCAATTCACAAATTATCTTGCATTATTATATAGCCTAGCAGTCTCATATGTTTCCTACAAGACAAATTTGCAGTTGTAGTTTGGTTGCACAGGAAAATTGCAGGTACAGGTATCTTATCTTCTGTTGGATGCAATATTGCAAAGCAGCTGCAAATATTGCTTAGCAAAATTAAAATGTATATGCTTTTGGATCAATGTGGTAAATAACTGTCTATATGTATTTATTCATGGTATTGGCCAAAAAATTCTTATGATTGGCATACAGAAACAAATATAGTATTGGCTCTAACTGTAAAGTTAGATAATCTTTGTCACATTTGTGATTTCTGTTTTAGCTGTGGAGCTACAACCTCTCGACCTCTCAAGACAAAACGGATGTCATCGCAGACCTTGAAGTTCAGCAGAAAAAGCAGCAGTTTGGCAACAGCTGGGGCAGTATATCACTCACATCACAAAGAGATGTTGGTAAAGAGTTGTCTCAGAGCACACTACTTCACAGTCACAGTTGGAAAGATGCACCAATTACACCAAAGATACACCAAGTAGTTGTTACATGTTGGTTTTGTTTGTTTTTGAAATACTTGTTGGAGTGACCATAATTAGTATGTTAGAATTTGTGGATTAGTGGACTTTAAGGATTGTTTAGACTTAGTGTTGTGTCAGCAGGACTGGTGAGCCTGAAACGGAGCATTGCATGATCAGATTAAGCATAACTGGTGAACTTGCATGCCATGTTACCTAAAACAATATAGACTACAGTGGAAAATTGTTCAAAGATCAGTTTTGTAATTAAGCTGATTAATGTGTTGTTAAAATAAAGTCATTTTGGAATAAGAAATATCATCAAGACTTGATATTTAAAAAGACATGGTTGCATTGTTGGCTCCTCCTGTCATATCTCTAAGTGACAGTGGGCAAGAGACTTTTAAATAGGACTAAATGGAAAAGAACGTTTGTCACCTAATCTGCCTAGCAACAAGGGCTGGTCCACACAACTACACAAGAAAAAGATTTTTTTTACTTTGAGTTTTCTTACATTTGAAGTGACTTTCTAGCTCTTTACTCCCCCCTAGTGATAGCTTTGAATGGCCCACCATTGTAGCTATAGTGGAAGTGGTGGCCCTCACAAAGAACTTAAGGATCGTGGTCCTCACAGAGAAGTAAAGACATGTATGTGTGTGTGTGTGTGTGTCTATCCGCCGTTAAGCTATAACCTTACGGAGTTAATGACCTCCATGTCAGTTTTTCAGGGAGAGTCAATAGTGACTTGTTAAAAACCAAACAAGTGTAACCTCTGCAAGGCCACTGCAGCCACAGTTTCACTGAAGACCTTGAAGACCGTCATGAAACAGTGAGCACTGATTCTGAACAGGAACATCAGTGTCAGTCTGAAATCCATCTTGGCAACTTCAGTGTGATCAGGTGACCGATTTTTGGAGTTTGACTATTTGTTTTGTGTTTGAATCCAAAAGAACTTTGATCTGAAAGTCTGCTGTACAGTTGAAAATCAGACGGTGCTTATGTCCCAAGCACAACTGCAGTGTGCTGAGTGTTTTTAACATCATCTTAACAGTTTGTACCTTTTAAACCAATGACTTGTTCCAAATGTACACAGAAAAATAAAAATTTAAACAACGTGTAGCGTCTTTTGAAAGGTGAAACGTTCCAATAAACAGCTTCTTAATAAAGCTGAGCTGTGTCTCAGGTTTGCTCTGTAGATTCAAAGGTTTCTATCAATTTCATAACTTGGGCCAGTCGTGACAAGATGCTTCTGATGCATCCGAGAAGTGTCTCAATGTAGCCAGAAACAACAGCCAAGTCACCGAGGCTTGATTGAAATGTCTGGTCAAACAGACGCAGATCACACAGTGCAACACAAAAAAAAAGTTACTACTATCCTAGCTGACACACTGTGCACTCATCCTCCTTGCCTTTATGCAGTATGCTACAAAAGGTGTATTAGCTTACGCAAACCTGTGTCCTTGTTTTTATGCCCCACAAACATATTAGTCATTCCTTATGTGTGTCTGCACATGCAGCGCCAGGATAAATGGATTTAATAGCTGAGCATAGCAGAAAACAAAGGTGGTAAAGTTATGTTAACCTCTGAAAGCCTGTAAGAGGAGGAGGACGAGTTGTTCCAGGACCAAAAGAAAGAGGTTCACTGAAATCGAAGAAGGTTAGAGCCGGTTCTCATCAGCGTTGGAGAAAAACCTAATGAACTGCTCTAATGAAAGCTGGCTTGAATTCAGCGATGCCTTGAATCTCTATACAGGCCTCTCAGTGTTGTGGAAAATTATTCAAATGGAGCCAAGGGCGCAAAAAGATTTGCTGCTGGTGCCTCACATGATCACAACCCTGCACATGTTACCATGGGAATGGGGGGCATGTGATGTAAGTGTCTATGTTGTCCACAGGCTGGGGTCCTAGCTCCCTCCAGCACTCACACACACACACACACACACACACACACACCTAATGCTGTTCAGCTGCACCACCTCCCTCCTCCCTTGTGTTACTGTGTTAAATCCTCACTGTTAGTCTGGGACCCTCATATGACAGGAGCAGGTTATAAAACCCCCTCAGAGAGACCCAGAGGAGGTCTTTCAGATACTTCATCGGTGCACCACTGTGGGTCCAGGGGACAGCTCGGAGGACAAGGACGTCTCGTAGCCCTCCCTCTCCTGGCAGCCTACCCTCACATCTGTTGCAGGCGAGGACAGGCTCGATTGTGAAAACGAGGAGACACTTGAGGCAATGAGAGGACTTCACCGTCCAATGACAGCAGGGAGGAGGCGTGTCCTGGATTTGAAGCGTGTAAGAGACACGGGAGACAGAGATCAGTCTGTGGGAAGCCTGTAGACTTTTGAGCAGGAGAGCTGCAGGGGACACCTGGACTTGGTGGCATTAAGCGGAGCTGAGAGATCACTGGAAGTTGCACTCGTGTAAATCCGTCAACAGCAGCCAGCATGAATAATGGATCCAACAGAAGCACCGAGCAGAGCTGCCCGGCTCAGCCTCCTCTGGCCATGGACATCATCCTCCGTGAGTAGACTCACTACTTCCAACACATCTCCCGGTGTTTTCCCTCAAGGAGCCCAGCTGATGCCCTTCATTAGAGGGGGTGCACTTAGTGTGGTAACAGTAGGAAAGAGAAACGGATCGTGGTAAACACGAGAGGAGTCCATCTGGTCCTGTGAGGCTGGGACCTGATGGACTCCTGGAAGCTGTGGGTTCACTGGACGTCTCATCTTAACCCTTCACACTTTCACAGAGAGAAACTAAACTCTAAATGCACACAGGCTGGAAGGGATTTTCTGTTTTAACGAGGACACATGTGCTGGGTCGTCTGATCCCAGGTGTATATGAGTGATATCAGAGCAGCAAACTGATCCATCTCCATATAAAACAGAACTAATACTAGTTCCAACTTTTCAACAAGCAAAACTCAGCACACAGCAAACTGAAGTGGACTCAACATGAATAGAGTCAGTCTGCAGATAGAAAGTCGACTTCAATAGATTTATGCAACATTTTAATGACTTAAATTCTGTTTACACCGTGCTAAATGTGTTTCTATGAAACCTGTAGAACCGGTGTTGTGGAGTAAGTAACCCTTTGTTGACAACTTGTAAAGTTGTAATATAGTGTTTTCACTTTCCGCACTTTCCTTTTTTGTTTCTGTTCATTTCCTTTTTTCAAAATCTCTTTTTAAAATCTTCATCAATCATGCTTAAGGCTAAGATTAAACAATACTGTGAAAAAAACTGTGAACTCTAGAAACAGTCGAGTAATATGTTTTTCGTACTACTCGGATCACAGTGACACAACATCTTCAAGAGTTATAAGACCAATGTTCACATTTAGTTTTTCGACACTTTATGCATTTTCCACATCACACAACTGAAATGTTTACTATCAGCACACGTAAAGCCTAAAAGTCACACACAGAAAAACCAACAATAACAGTATTTGTTTATTTGAGTTAGTTTGTTTGTTTTAAACAAATACATTTTTTCAGCTCCTAATACTTGTTGTAGTGTCAGTTTATGTGTAATATGTCATTTTCCAAGAGGAAAAACTAAATGAAATGCTAATTACTCCATTGACCCATAAAATAATCCAGTGCTCTGTAGATTTAGTTGGAATATGTGGAAACCAAAGCAGCACTGTGGACCATTGGCTGTCATTAGAAATGCTGTTGTCCAGTGGAGATGCAGATCAGTAACTACTGCCTATACAAAGGTCTGCGCATCAGAACTGACAAATGTGGCGCTGAGAGATCGTAATCATAAACTCTGGATCAGTCTTGTCAGTTAAACAATCAAAGCTCAGTGTGTCGCTCAGATCACCGAAGGGTGGACATATTTAATTCATGTTGATGAAGGAAACATTACAAAACACTATTAGCTTATTCATTTAAATGTAACTATTGAAATGTCACGTTTTTGACCCACAAGCAGTAAAAAATACAAATAATTGAATTAATATGAAGAGGCCATAGTGAGGACCTTGAGGGAGACGTTGATTTGACGGATAGTTACTGGTGGAGACCCGAGAATAAAAAGCTCGGACTGCCAAAGTACTTTCACTTACAGGCAACATCTTGAAACCATTTGCTCCGGCCTTTTTTTCTGAGTCTGATTGCAAACGAGAATGGAGTTTGGTCATCACTTGTCTTCCTTTGTCTGACACATGTGTTTGAGCAATCTGCTGGTTATCGCATGTGTTTTCTGGTGGATTTCCAGGAATCGCCCTCTGATGGCTACTTTTTTTTTACACTGTGCGTAATCTCACCCACACATGAAGGTGATTTACAGCCAGATTTAGATTCATCAGACCTATCGGAGGTTTGGAGAAACACAACTAATGCTGTTTCAGGATGCAAAACCAATTACCTTTTCCATCTTGCTCAGGTCTGTTTGCTTCACATGGCACGAGGGAAACAGTAAAGTTAAAGGATTTATCCATCCTCTAACTTATTTTCTTTTGTCAACATCTCTATGACAACAGTCTGCCCTTGATTTCCTGCATTCCTGTTTTCACTTAAAGTGAACATTGATTCATTGTTGACTCTGTTTCCGTCATAGAAACACAATCAAGGAGAACAAAAGAACCTACACTGAGACCTTGGCCGGTTATCACAACTGTACCTCCTCAGTGTTTTTTTTTCCTGTTGTATTGTTAGTTCAATCTATTGTCCAAATAATGATGTTTTCTTATGAGGACAATGCTCCAGGTATTATTAGTTTGTACTTTCTAAATGATACTCGATAAATACAGTTATGATTTAGAGGTAGTGAGATAAATAATATGTTTACCTTATATTTAGCTTCCCATCACTTTCCCTGTAGCTCCTTTTCTTATTAATGCAACATTTTTATTAAACCTGCCAAACATCTCAAGGGCTTGTTGAAGGCTATAACAGCACATGTACTCATTACACTTATATATTATCTGGCTTCAGTTTGCAGTTTTTTTTTTGTCAAATAATATTAAAAAAATATTTTTTGTAAATGAATGTATCTAATGAGGTCTTGTTGGAGTTGTTCTTGTCATATACACTGTACAGTGTTTATTTGCTGTTTTAACTACTGTTTCTAACAGTATTGTATTCACACTGCCCGAACAACAACCTAAATACCTCCTCATAATAACAGAGATAGATCATATCAAGTTTCTGAAAAACTACTTTTAGGTCCAGAATTCCAGCTCCAAGAAAAAAAACAAACAAAACAAAAAATGGCTCATTTGTTGTAATTAACTTTCTTTCCTTCCAGAGTTGGACACATTTGGTATCATCCTGTACTCCCTCCTCACCTTCATGGCGGCGGTGTCCATGCTGGTCTTCATAGAAGAATGTATTTACATCTATAGGAAGGTGCCCAACAATAAGAAGAGTGTGATCATCTGGGTGAATGGGGCGGCACCGGTAAGAAAAACACAGTGCTGAGACAACACTGACGTGTCCAGGTCAGCTCAAAACGCCCCAGCGTTAGTCCCGTCTGTAACTTCACATGGACCATATTGTTTCTTTTTTCAGGTGATTGGCGCCATGTCGTGTTTAGGGATGTGGATCCCCAGATCCACCATGTTTACTGATATGACTTCTAATTGGTGATTTTTTTTTTCTTCTCTCATTATGCTTTGTGTTTTTCCAAGTCTAAAAGTGTGTGTGTGTGTGTGGACGTTTCCGTTTTCATGTTCACTGTTTTTCTACAGATTCTTTCTGAACCGTCTTTTTTTTTTTTCATGCTTCTCTTCTTCTTCCTGCCTCCTGCACTTTCTTTCCCTCATTTCTTATTCTTTCCATTCAATTATCTTCTTATCTCTTCGTAGCTACTTTGCAATTGTGGTGTTCAAGTTCCTGATCCTGATGCTGGAGGAGGTGGGTGGTGACGAGGTGTTCCTGAAGCGAGCAGGAAAACATCAACTTAAGATCAGCACAGGACCGTGCTGCTGCTGCTGCCTCTGCCTGCCACATGTGGCCATCACACGGTAAACACTCCAGTAATATACGCCCTGTGGTTTCCATAATAATCTGCCTTTTCCTGGCTTGAGAGCCAAAATGTACGCTGTTGATTTCTGTCAACACCCTGGGCATGAACAACATCTGAGGAATGTTTAGCGGTTCGTTAGTTTGATACCAGCAGAAACGTCTTATCTTTGCCGGGAAGATGTTTTTTTAAAGTAAAGTGGAGGAAAATCTGTATTGTTGTACGGAGCCTCAAGATGATGGAAACTAGAAACTAGAAAAGAAGCCCACAAGAGTTTTGATTACTGTGCACTACATAGAGGTAGAGAACATAAGAGTTACCTAACAAACAAAGAAGCCTAGACTCTATAAAGCTCACTAATTATTACCATACATCGTGTTTGTTCAGAAATACAAATACGACATAAAACTCCCTGAGACACTGCTTCATTCATTGTTTTGTAAAGATTAAATCCTCATGTCATTTAGTGAGTTTTAGAGGTGGTCTGAGAGCAGTATGAACCTCATGAATTAACTCTCGTCAAGAAAACATTCCCCAGACCTCTAACTGTTCCTGTCTGTATTTAAAAGCTGCTGTGACCAGAGTCTCTTTTCAGAGGATTCGAAAGAAGAACGCTAATGGAGCGCAGATCCTGTGCAGCTTCTGGTTGCAGCCACGTGTTCTTTGAGGGCACAGGCTGGTGCACAGGTGGCTTTGATGGAATCTTTGGTTTGTTTGAACACTGTTTAATAGTCACACATCCTCTGAACAGAAAGTATTGAACTCTAGACGCTACAGTTATTCCTCTGGTCTGTACAAGTTGAACACACTCTTGGTCGTTCAACTCTGTCAGGGGCTGGACAGCACACCGTGCACAGCAGGGTGATGCACCCAGTGCGACTGTGTGTCACAGTTGGTTTATCTGTCCAATATAAATAAAGTCTCCAGTCAATACAGTTTTTTTTACACGCATGACGTTGTAGCAGAGGCAGGTACACTTTCATTTCAGGTTGGAGCAAAAAATAAGTGAGCTTATCTTTAAGGCTATGCTACGCTTATAATGATTGGTGTGTTAATGATACGGAAAATCCTTTGGCATGAACTGGGGTGTGGAATAGACAGCCACACCACGATGATGATGATGATGATGATGATGATATGCAACCCAGCACAAGCTCCAACCTGTCGCTTTGATTGTCAGTTTACATAAAACCAGGGTGTGACAGTTTGTGCAGTGTTCCGAACATCTGAATGAATCGACTAACTTTTTGATAAAAACGTGAAGCGTCTGTCCAATGAACCTCTGAGGAACAGTCATGTTTGTTGTTTTGCATGCAAGGACAATCAAGCATAGACCTTCCTAAACCCAATAAAGATGTGCCCAAGGCTGTTTAAAATAGTTCGAAACATCTTGTACCAATAATTCAGGATGGGGTCATGCCAATGGGGAATTCCACAATGGACTTTTAATAGTTTTTGAATTGAGACTAAACCATGTTTCTCATCAGCAGCTACTGTTAAATAGTTTCCTCTGTTCCACCTCCAGGCGCTCTCTCTTCCTGCTCAAACTTGGCTCCTTCCAGTTTGCCCTCCTGAAGATTGTCTTTACCATCCTTTCTATTGTTCTGTCGACCAACGGGAACTTCGACCTGAACGATGTGAGTTGACATCTTGGAAATGAAGTCTTTTGTACTTTTTCTTTTGTTCGTTTTATGTGAGTCATAAAACTTAGCGTGTCAGTGCTACTGTTTGGTTATTTCCTCACATGCTCTCAGTTGGATATATACTTTTAGTTATATAGATTGTATCATGTTCAAACATGTCCACGAGTCATTCGCAGTGACATTGGCTCTCTTGTCAGATGCAAAATAATTTAGTTTGTAAAAGTGCTGTAGACAAAGACTGTCAAGCAGCAACATATAGATATTTGCATCTAATATCTTTATATTTACTTCTTATTCCTGTGGATTCTAGCCGGTTCAGTGATGTATACATTAATGCAGAAATGTGACTGTGAGTTCAAAATCAACAACAGATGAGCCATTATTCAGTGCATACAGTGTTGTACACCCCACATTACATCATGCATTCAGTCATTGTATGATTTATACATTTGCATTACTAAAGCTGGTGTTTGTACCCTTGTTATAGAGGATTACATATATCCCCATTCATCATGTACTGCACATGCTCTCTCTCAGACTTATTTTCTCTGTTTTCTCCTCTGACCCTGCGTGTGACCACACTTCAGCTGACTATTAGTGGCGCCGTCATGTGGATCAACCCAATTGTGGGCATCTTAACAATCATAGCTCTGTGGCCTGTAGCAATATTGTTCATGCACCTGAAGGTTGCCCTGCGGACGCTTAAGATCGTCCCCAAATATGCCATGTACCAGGTAAGACGTAGGAAGAATGTTTGCACACAAACAGACTGAACTATACGTGGCTAAAAGTTTCTCCAGAAATTTCTAAAAAGGTCAGAAAATGGTCAGAAATCTTAGTCATATTTGTGGTAAATGCTAAGTCACAGCTGGTTCAAATAAGAACTCAGCTGAGAGACCTTAACTCCTGTTGCATATGAATGAATGTTGAACTTTTTCAGGATCAGAACAAGAAGCAGCAAGAAATAAGCATTTGCTTTTTCACTTTTAACAGGGTTGCTTTTAGGTCTCTTACAAGGTTTTCCAGCATTGTGGTTAACGGTATACTTATGTGTGTGTGTCTGTGTGTCTGTGTCTGTGTGTGTGTCTATAGCTGGTACTAATCCTGAGCCAGCTACAAACAGCTATCATCAACATCTTGGCTTTAAACAGAATCATCCCTTGTTCTCCACCTTTCTCTTCTACAGCCAGAGGATACAGTGAGTCAACATCCATGTATTCATTCATGTCAATCCATGGTTTTATCTGTTCGATAAGCAGTGAGTCAGTCTATTCCCGCGTTTGTTTGCCATGACCGACTCCTTAACGTTAATCCTCATTTATCAGTGCTTCTATTGTGCTCTGCCCCACAGTGATCAATCAGCAGGTGTTAATCTTGGAGATGTTCATCATAACTCTGATAACACGTATGCTGTATCGGCGACAGTACGACCCCCTACCTGAAGAAGAGCCTGACGATAATGAAAACACCAAGATGGTTGCAATCCCATATTCTGCATGAGAACTACGTGCGTTTGAGTGTGTGAGTGTGTTTGAATGAGTCATTTATATTTTTCTTGCATCTATTTGATTAATTGATTAAGTCAATACGAATAAATATAAATATGAATTGTATGTAAATTATTCTTGTGGATGTTCTTTAAGAGTCGCAGACACAGTTGATCGTTGACTGACAGGACGCTGGGGTCACACTTCCATCCATTGGGATAAATTTTTGATTTATTGTTCCCACTTTGTGTCCTCTCTGTCTTTTCAAGTCATTTTTTTTTTTTACTGTGAATGAGACTAACAGCAAGAAGTACATATACTGTACTATATATAGTACAGCTTTAATTTACAAGTCTGTAACTTGCTTATAATTCCCAAGGAACGCTCCTGGAAAGAAGTTACTGTACATACTTTAGCTCTAGTGGCTCTAGTCCAATTTGAATTCAAACATGAAACTAACCAACAGCGCACTGATTACAGAATGGAACTTCTTTGTTTCATTTTTTTCATCATAGCTAATTTTGCTTTTCATTAACAAGCTTCTCCATTTAAAACCAAAGTAGTAATCTCTTCTCTACCCGTTTGTCATGTGTCGCCACGGAAAAATGTATTTTCCGTATATGTTGATGTGTGTGCCTGGTGGTAAACACACTTTGTGCACTGTGCATTGTGCACTGACTGAATTATTTCATCAGACGTTTATCCTACCATTTTAAAAGTCTTAATTGTTTAACGTTAATTGTAATACACAGCACTTTCCAAGAGTGTTCCCTAAAACAAATATAGAGCATTTTCCTAAAATGCGAGAACCAAAAATGAGACTTTTATCATGTATTTATATATATTTCTATTTTATAAGATGATGACAAAGTGTGTTTTTGTCTCTGTATATGCCTTCTGTATTGCAGCTTATGGACCTGTATCGTCTCTATTATCCATGTGCACCATGTCAGTACTTTAAAGATGCTCAGATGAATTGTCAAACACTGAATGTTTCTCTGGTCTCGTTTGTTTCCCTGTGTTCAGTCACACTGGTTCGTTTGGATCTTGGGCCACTAGGTGGCAGGAGAGAGCTGCAGACAAGTTAAGACTGTGGGAGCCTGATCATAAGCTCTTACTGTAACAGTTATCACCTACAAACAGTCAGAAAATGTGTGGCCTACAATAATATCGTTATTTCGTATATTTTCACATGTAAACACGCTGCCTGTGTACCACACACACGGTATGACACCGTGTGCTTTACAGTAAATGGCTGCTGATAAACAAGCTAACGCAAACGGCGTTGATTGACACGCCTCCATCCAATCGCGTTGTTGTTTCGTGTCACTTCCGCGTTTCGGACCAATCACCGCAGAGCATCAAGCAGCCTGACACAAGTGCGGTTGAGTGGAGACTTTCGAACGTGTGTACGTCAGAAGACGTCAAGTCTCCGCAAACAGAGCGGAAGTCCGGGCAGCATCTTTCAAAATAAAGTTTTTTTTTAGCGTTAATACTTTATTAATTTACTGTTAAGCTTGACCCAGCTCTTTTCCTTGCTCAAAGGTTTCATAAGGATTTATTAAACAACCAGAGATTGTCACAGTTCCAATTATTTAAATAAGTATAGGGTATGACTTCTCTTCTCAACATATACACGCTTTTAATTTACATAATTAATTTCAACAGTTGTGAAACCTACACACACATATAACTGATGTGGGTAGTCTTAGAGAAAATGAAAGAAGAGTAAAAAAGTTTCGTATTGGGTCCTACTTTCCCCCACAACTGTATAAACCAGCTGCATGTTCTTGGTTTTTTCTTCACAGGAAACACAGAGTTTAATATGATCATTTACCTATTAATGATCACTATAATAAAGTTTACTCTAGGAGATGTTGTCAGCTGAGTTAATAAGTACTATTGTATTTACTAAGTCACAAAGGCTCAGAGCTTTCTCAGTATTATAAGACACTAGTTACTACCTGCATTTAATAAATCAACCCTATGTCATTTTCATCTTATCCATCCAGTTGTCTTGGATTCATTTGGCCATTTTTTGTCACCTTTCATATAGATATGAAGTGTAAGACCTAGATGATAGTGGGTTTGCGTCTTTATGGTCGGGTCAAATCTCTGCATCTCAGTAAAAACTTAATTATAAGCCTTTTATCAAGGTTATATCTGATTAAAAAGTGTTGCTTCGTTTGATCTGTCGAGTGGCAACGACAACAAGTGTTGTTTTATTTTGAAAAATCCCAACAGAAAGCCGCGGGTTGACTGTGACAGCTCGACGTCTGAGTTGCTCTGGTTGTCCAACGATGTAGTCAGATCCAGGAAGCCCTGATCAGGGCATGATGTTTCTATGTTATCATATAAGCGCATGGACATTTATTTATCGCGTCGCTTGGTTTCCACCGGAGCTCTGCGGGCTGGGACGCATGTGGACTCCGCCGACAGAGGACTGTCCGAGCGTCTGGCAGCGTCACCGGGGATAAAATGCTGTTGTTCCTCCCGACTCTCATTCAAACGTTCACATCCCGGCAGCATCATTAAACTTTCAAAATGAGGATCTTGACGTGTCTGCTGAAAAACACTAACCCCAAAATCGAGTATTACTCGAAGTTCTCTCCGTCTCCTCTGTCCATCAAGCAGTTTCTGGATTTCGGTAAGTCGCAGTAACGTAGGCCTTACAGGACTTCCAGATGTGTCACCTGGACTAATGGCAAGGATGCCAGCACCAGGGCCTGTCGTTGCCCTTGAGTTACTCACTTTATTCGCTGTGTCTGTGGGTTTGAAGTGTCACGGGCAGAGCTCTTATTAATAGAGCAGCCCTGAAACCGGACACTGAGCTGGGATCGGACGGCCCTGCTTGGATTTAGTGTTTACTTCTAGTACAGGATCAGGAAAGTGGGTGACTGTGCATCTGTTGCAGCCTTGTTTACTACGGGAACAGGTGGCACACACACACACACACACACACACACACACACACACACACACACACACACCTGCCCACGCTGCGTGCAGGTGTGTTTATCCACACGTAGATGGACACAGGGTGGGTTTTACTTTTCTTATTACTCAGCAGGGCGTACACCTGTGTTGGCATAAGTGATTGTGCAGTAGTTTAATGGGAAAAGTGAAATGGAGGGCATCCAGCCAATATGTTGTGCTACAGCCTCTGTTATAAGACTTGACATGCAGGATGACAGTGTTGGTAGCTACACTTGGGACTTCTGTTACGCCTTTGTCAGCAGTAATTGTTCATGTCAAGAGGGCAATAGGGCGAAATATATCAGTGTTTCCAAGGGGGAAACGGAGGAATCATCCAAGGTTCACCAGCAGCAGATGCAGAGTGCGTCTTTCCAGGGCTGAGTCAGTTTCACTACCTCTATTTTTAAAGTTTAACAGGCCTCTCCTCATATTGCTGAATCAGGGCTGCTGTCCATTGAGCTGAGATGATGGGACACTTCCTGTAATTCTGGATGAGAGTCAATTTTTTACCCGCATGACAATAAAATAACATAATTGCCTCTACTCTTCTGGTGTGTTGAGACTCCCAGGACATTACAATACCCGACACAAGCTGTGATTGTGTCTCTGTGTGGTGCGATTTACTGGGACTTTACTATTTTCCCCTTTCTGGTGACTGGAAGAACCTGGAAGCATTTTCTTCAGCAGAGTTTCAATGTGTTCAGTGGTTTTCTGTGCTGAGAGTTAATAGGGTTCACATGCTTCTGTGGGCATAATTGCATGCACGCACAAGAGGCAGAGGTGTTTTGCACATTGTGTAAATAACATTTTGGTTGAGTCAAGTATGTAAAAATGCACAACTGGCTTCATTTTCAAGAAAGTCTTTTAGAATAAATTGCAGTAATTCTGTTTTCATTGTTTAGATCTAAAACATAAATCCCCATGACCTTCCCATGACTCCCTCCCCCTGCACTGGAAGCAAGATTCATGATTTCCTTGTATACAGTTCCTAAGCTTTTGAACAGGGACACAGTTGTCTTTATTTAAGCTCAGTTCGCCGCCACGTTTTGGATTTTAAATGAAACACAACAAGGTGTGTTGACTGTCAACTTTAGTTTTGCCAAAAATATTGTGTCAGGTACCTCACGTTACCTTGGTTTTCACATAACATGATTACAGCAGAAGGTTTTTAAAACCAGGGCTTTGATAAATACCATTTTTCTCTTAGGCAGGGACAATGCGTGTGAGAAAACATCCTATGTCTTCCTGCGTAAGGAACTTCCTGTGCGGCTGGCCAACACCATGAGAGAAGTCAACCTGCTGCCTGACAAGCTGCTCAGTCAGCCCTCCGTCAGACTGGTTCAGAAATGGTGAGCCACTTCCTCTTCATGTTGCCGCCAGATGATAAGGTTTATTGTAGCAATAGTGCTAAGATGTGCCTTTTGTCCCTCGGTTTTGCTTTCCTAGGTACATGCAGAGTTTTGTTGAGCTGCTGGATTATGAGAATCGAAAGCCAGAGGACCCTCACGCTCTGAACGAGTGAGTGAATAGTGGCCTTGATTAATGATTCATAAATGAAGTTACAGTATATCTACAGACAGTACAACACCCAGCCGCTATGCACTGTCTTTATGACCACAGTTAATCCCTTTAGTAGAGATAGATGCTGACTGTACAGGTAACACGTACAGGAGTGAGTATTTATACCAAAACTATGCCTTCGTGATAAACGGCCCCACATAACTAATAAACACAGACAGGAATTTGGATTATCTCTTATCTGTTCAGAGAACACCTTCTCAGCGGTTGAACTAAAGAAAAGGTCGTTATTATTTATCATTATTAGTGTAAGATAAGAACGATCGCGCTATCAGTGTCCAAATGTCATCCAGTGATTTTGACTTCTTCTAGTTTCCTGGAGCTGTTGATTGAGATCCGTAACCGCCACAACGATGTGGTTCCCACCATGGCTCAGGGAGTCATAGAGTACAAGGAGAAGTTCGGCTTCGACCCCTTCATCAGCAGCAACGTCCAGTATTTCCTCGACCGCTTTTACACCAACCGCATCTCCTTCCGCATGCTAATCAACCAGCACAGTGAGTCCCAAAACTTGTCTACATTAGAAACTCTGAACAATACTGTGAGTCCTGTTGGGTTTTGTTACTCACGATTTGTCACTGTGTTTCTGTTCAGCTCTCCTGTTTGGTAATGACACCAACCCTGCTCATCCGAAACACATAGGGAGTATAGACCCTAACTGTAACGTGGCTGAAGTCGTCAATGGTGAGTCAAAGAAGGTCAAACTGACACTCGTGTTTTAACACAGTCCTTACAGTTTCCATTCATGTGACTGTATACGGAGCACTGTATGCTTTAGGTGTGAATAGTTTTGTATTGGTTGAAATGTTTCGCTATTCTGCAAACATTTGCATAGTTAACTCCTGTCCTGACCTGTGCCTCGTAGTACGACAGTCGTCCTCAGCCGCGCCACAAATGCACCACAACTCATACTTCACATGTACACATGACGACATAGTTTAGAAGAATTCCAGCAGTGTATATCCAACGCTGCACTCTCAGTGACCCTATGAACCACAGCTGCTACAATAGTGACCTGTAATTGTCACAAATCTAAATATAAACAATGTTCTTATTCACTTGCTCTGCCCTGACTTGTGTTGCTTTGTCTCCTCCATCAGATGCCTATGACACAGCCAAGATGCTGTGTGAGAAGTACTACTTGGCTGCTCCCGAGCTCAAGATTGAAGAGTTCAACAGTAAGAAATGCTTGACTTGTGCGCAACAAGCCATCCATCCATGCGTTTAACAATTTCGCCCTGTAATTTGTTATACAGCTGTGAATGTGTTGTGTTAACCAGCTATTTAGAGCTTGTCGGTGCAGCTTGGGGATCCAGATTTAGTCCTGTAATGACAACAATGTCTACCATCTCATTAACTTCAAAATAACTAGCTATTGGTGTGTGCACGTTGCATTTTGTCTTCCAGTGAAGGCCCCTAAAAAGCCCATCCAAGCGGTGTATGTGCCCTCTCATCTGTTCCACATGCTGTTTGAGCTCTTCAAGGTAAACAGTGCGCAATCGTTTAAGCCAGACTAGTTCAGCGCTCTGTAAATGTAATTAATCGGTAATGCGACTAATAAATCTGTAATGATTCATGCCGAGCTGAGTTAATTAATTCTGTGTTTGCAGAACTCAATGAGAGCAACCGTGGAGCTTCATGAGAATAATAAAGAAGGATTGCCTCCCATAAAGGCAAAAGTCACTCTGGGTAAAGAGGATCTCTCAATAAAGGTATAGCAGACACAAATACACAACATAGTTATGAAAACAAAAACATGGTATTTAAATGCTGGGTTTTCTTTTTCTTCTCTCCCACTTTCTTCCTTCAGATCAGTGACAGAGGGGGAGGAGTTCCCCTGAGGAAGATAGACCGTCTGTTTAACTACATGTACTCCACTGCCCCTACACCAAGCCTGGAGCCAGGAGCTGTCCCACTGGTACACCCTTTCATTAAATCAAATCTAATCATTATTGACCTTGTTGACCACTGTTTGTCATATATGACACACACACACACACACACATCTGGGAAAGAGAGTCTGCAGTGTTTCTTATCTGCTCATGTGCAGGCTGGTTTTGGCTATGGCTTGCCCATTTCCAGGCTCTATGCCCGATACTTCCAGGGGGATTTAAAACTTTACTCCATGGAGGGCGTTGGCACAGATGCTGTCATCTATTTGAAGGTAAAGTGAAAAAGTCAAGCGAATGGAATGGTATAATGACTTTTCTCTCTCCTAAATATTATTATAAATTAATGATGAGTAGTTTGACATTCTTGCCAGGAGTGAAATTAGAAGAGCAATGGCATTTACACAGAAGACCAAGGAGAGAGTTAGTTTAGCTTAAAGACTGGAAGACTGTTCAAATGTTAAAACATCAACAACAAGTATGACAAGTTCATATTACAGGTGTTACCAGGTTGTTTTGCTGAGTAGCCTTAATTTCTTTTATTTATTTAAGATCACAAGACAAGCACACAACACACACACATCTCTGCAACAATGCAGTAAATCTTGTTAATCAAGCTGCCACGTTAATCACATGTAGAAAGGTGACTAACCAGGACTTGCTGCTGTGATTCAGAGGCAACACGTTTTAATTGTCACAATGACTTTGAAAAATCTGATGCACATGTTGGGACTGATGTTGGTAGAAGAGAACATTAGGTGACGTTAATTAAAGGTTGTTTTCCTCGTAGAAACTGTCAACAGCCTGTGGACACATGGTACTTCAGGTTTTGTTTCGTTTTTTTTAATTTGAGCTATTAAATGTGCAGACATTGCCTCGCGCCTCCTTTTAAAGGAAGCAACCGTTCTGTTTCCCAACTTCACAGTGTTGGTAAAGAGCAGATGATACAACCACACAATGTGATAATCTAAAAGCACTACCACCGCAACATGAAGTCCACACAATGAGTAGAGAACATTTCATAATTCTCTTAAACGTAGCTTTAGCAGAGCTACGCTTCTGGTACCTTGATACACCTGTTATGTAGATCCAAGCAGCCAGAAAGTGCGAGTTGACTAGCCGAGCAAAGGATGAAGACTGGAAACAGGGAGAAGCCCAAACCGTTTTCCTTTAATGATCAATGTCTATGAGTTCTCCCTGACTAGTGTTTCGTTCCTCCATTTAAAGGCCCTGTCCAGTGAGTCCTTCGAGCGCCTGCCTGTGTTTAACAAGTCAGCGTGGCGTCATTACAAGACCAGCGCCGAGGCTGACGACTGGAGCAACCCCAGCAAGGAGCCGCGTGATGCCAGCAAGTCCAAATACAAAGCCAACAGATAACTCTGCTTAGCACATTAGCCCAGCCCTGTGCTGGGACCTGATCGCCTGCAGTCTGCCTAGAGCATGAACGATGAAATGTTGCCCTTGGGAAAACACTTGGTGTAGGCAAAATGGCTTTTACATTCCAGTGGGTAAAGCTTTTGGAGAAGACGAATAACCTCGACTCAAATCTGAACCCAATGGCAATGACCTTCATCAGCGTAGCTTTCATTGTTGTGACATTAGCAGTGGCTCTCCCACGACGGGGTTTAACGCCATCCCTGTTATAGAAACCCGTTTAGAAGTAACTGGTTATTTCGGTAAATAGTTACTAGTGTAGATTCCATTTTCTCCTCCTTCTAATCATTCCTTCAACCTAAACTCACTGCATCACTGTTATCTCTCCCTCTGTCTCGTGCACAGTGTGGCTTGCATCATGCTTGCTGCCTAGACTGCTGCTCCCTGTGGCTGAATAAGCCATGCACTGTTGACTGAGTGTTTTTCTCACCATCAGTGACGGCTTGTATTCGGTTTCTCCCTCTCAAACACAAACAGAGTCAGGGGGTTTGGGTTTCGGTGCAAATGGGAAGAGGAGGAGGTTCAATTTCCTTCCTTTGAGAGACACTTTTGAGTGAACGCACAATTAGGCCAGTGTGTCATTGGCATAGTAAAGACTTGTTTTGGTTGCACTCTGTTTAAATTTGGGAAAATGAAAGAGAGCATTGCCTATAGGAGCAAGAATATTATAACTCTTTTGGAAGAATAATAGGAAGTGACAGAAAGACACGTTATTCAAAAGACAAAGAAGTCAGGGTTTACATTTTATGCCACTGAGAGAAATAGTTACTTCTAGAAACATATAACTGTTTTTTTAAAATCTGCCTTCAGGGCTTTTTTTTTATTTTTATCTTTTTCTACTTTACTCTTAGAAGTTAACCAACTGCCCACTTACAGACTGTTAACAGGCAATGCGTATTCTCAGACATTTCTGCTTGCAAGAAAACTCTACGCCCTTTTTTTGCGATTTACTAAAGTATCCAAGGCACAGCTGTAGGATGCTTATGTAGTGCCACCATGCCACCTTGTCTGTTAAGTAGCTTACTCCACACCAGCAAAATGTATTGAATGAATCCTCACAGACAGGAATAGACCTGATCCATCTAGTACGGTCTTTAAATGTGGGATCAGATTATTACATCTTACACCCTTTTTGTACACCGGTGTATTTGGAGATGGTGCTTTTATTTTATAATGTTGAGTGAAAAAATCCTTTATCCATGAACAAAGTCTCAGTTAAGTTACTTCTTAAGCACTGAGCATTGTTTTCTTTGACTTTCCCAGTTGAATAGAATTCATTTTAAGGACGTTTTTCTGATTATTTCTCTATTTCTCTTTATTTATATAACAGGAAGCACTAAATTTTTACTTTTTGGCAAAGTTAGCAGAGGAAATTCTAGTTAAAGGAGCTGAGCTCCAAACTGTAACAGTGCACTTTACCAAGTCTACACACATATGTTCCCCCTAAATAACTTCGCATCAGATCCCAGAATAGCACTTTATTATTATTTTGGAGCTACTGACAAAGATTAAACTTTAATCTAAAATGGCCCAAATCTGGAACTGTTTCTTAAGACTGGAAGGTGGGGAATTTCAGTAATCTGAAGTGACTTCCTTTTCTCGTCTCTTTTAGCTCTGCCTGATGTGAAAAGAGTGTAGATGAAGAATTTTGAAGGGATGCTTCCGTATGGAGAATTTCCTCATCCTGTAGCTTCTTCGCTTTACAGGCACACTGTAAGATTTTCCCCATCCCAATGCCTTTGTGACCTGCCAGTCTCACTGAGTGATGATCAGTGACGAACCTGCTGTAAATCACCTATAACATGTTGTGTTATAGGCTAAAGACAGTTGTCTTCATTGTTCTTGTTCAGGCCTCAGTTCAGCATCTTTTGTATGTGGTCTATCTGTAAACTAGTCACATTGAACTGCTAATGATCAGTTTAGATTTCCATGATTCAGAGACCAGAGGAACTTCCACCTTTAGTAGTTGTAAACCTTTTCTGTTAAAGACTGTCTCTGTACTGATCTGTATTTTAGAAAATACAGTTTGTATAACTGTGTAAGATGTACATACAGCCACTGTGGAGTGATTGTTCTGTTTTCCATCGTACTGTACCTCCAGCTTAAAGTGTTTGCATGTATTGAACTCCTCTGTGTGGAGGCATTCATGCAAACATATCCAAATAATGCATCAGCATCACCAAAAAGGTAATAGAGCAGTCTAATAATTTGATTCAGCATGAGATCAACTTTCAGTACTTACAGTATTGTCAAAGCTGACAATAAAGAGAATTGCTGTTGTGTGTGATTTGTCAGATTTTTTTTTTTTTTTTTTACACATCTTAAAATTAGAAAATGTTGACTTTTAAATCACATTCAGTTATCCTTTTGTTTTATTTACATATCAAGCCAGTTTAACATTAAGATTTAAAAAATAAAAAAAAGACACATTCCCAAAGTTTGTACATATAGTGCAGATTAACATGTAGTGCGTACAGGACATTATCTCTACATTGCATTATATATTGTATTGTTGGGGTGGAAGAGAGGTTTGCTCCAGCCTGGACTGGGTCAGCAGACCTGAGCAAAAACAGTTGTTACATACATTTATAATAATAGCAAATTAAACATTGGGGCTGTGTTTCTGCGTTTGAAGACCTGACACCTCGCCTGGAGGATCCAGCTGTCATATGTATGTATATATATATATATATATATATATATATGTGTATATATATATATATTTCAAGTATCATCAGTGTCCTGGAGAAAGGCTTTATCAGCAGGGTTACCAAGTTTCACTAACAGTTGACATCATATCCAAAAGAGTAAAATGTCTGATATAACATGAAAAACGCATTTTAAGGTGAAAATCCATGTGTTTTTACTAAACATGGCTGTTTGATGGATTTGAATTTGAAGGATTTGTGTTTGGCATGTGACTACAAATTCGAGTCATCACATTTACTCTCTCCCAGATTTCTCTTATATTCTAGAAAAGCGTCAGGTGTCCGGGTTATTTTAGAGGCGTTTTACAGATTAGGTGCAGGCAAAAGTTTGGATGTTTATGTGTTTCTTTTACCATTTGTAACTTGGAACAACTTTATTAAGATAAGTGAAGATTTTAAAAAATGTTCAGTCTCCATACTCAATATTTTATTTTTTATTGCCAATCATTTATGCTAAAATGGTGCAAACTATAAGCGACTATGTGTTTGTGAGCCAAGAGGTTGTGCAAAGCTTCACCTCCACTATTCTAGGAGTGCAGTGTCTCTCGTTTGATACCTAACTCTCACTTCAACAAGTGCACAATAAATTAATCCAGGTCCTGTCAGTTCACACAACCAGTTGAACTATTGTGCCTATTCACCCCTAATGATCACAAGTCACAGATAGTATTGACATCGTAAAAAGAAAATGCTAAACTAAACAGAACAGGACAAAAAACAATGAGGTGATATTATGAGCACGCTCTGTCAGTGCCGGACACTTCAAATTAAATCTTCTTGAATGATGCTGGAGAGGAATCTGGACTGTCTTACAGTATGTAACACTGTGTACATGAATCCACATCCCTTTTAATCTGTCTGCTTTGTTGCCCAGACAACAGAGACAGATGGCTTACAACTACATTCCCCATGATCACACTTTGCAGCATCAACATCCTTAAGGGTAACAGTTTCAGTATCCAGTCGGTGTTTGTAGGAGGAGTATATCCATGTGCATGTGTGTGTGAGCAGTCCCCAGGCAATGTACTGTGAGGGAAGTGTGTGTGTGAGTGTGTGTGTGTGTGTGTGTGTGTGTGAGTGTGTTCAACAGTCTGTTTACTTCTCATCCTCATCGCCTTCACTCATGCTGCTTATAGAGGCAGTTGCACCTTTCGGGGAGCTTGGAGGCGAGATCGGGGGCCGTGCATTGTGCCAGCGGGCGAGGGGAGAGGGGGGAGAGGGGGGTGAGGGAGAGCGCAGAGGCGACAGTTCGCGGGGAGGGCTGTTGCAAGGTGACTCTCTAGGAGACAGAGCGTAGGACAGCATGCGACCACTGCGCTCCTGAAACACCTGTTTCTGTACAGAAATAAAGGTTGGGGGGCGGAGGGTGTTGGATATGAAAAGACATTAGAAATTAGATTTTTAATGGCATCATATCATCAATCAGCATATAAAGCTGGAGTCTTTTAAGCTACCTTTAAATATCAGTTCTCGTTTACAGTTTAAGTAGACACTGTTAATGACGATGGCTGTTTTTACTTTATGACAGCATAGAGTTTCTTACCCAAGTCCCGTCTGGTCCAAAAAGTTCCAAAAAGTTGCCGATAAATTCCCTGGATTTCTCTTCCCACTTTTGAATAAGGTCGTGACTCTTCTC
Source organism: Anabas testudineus (assembly GCF_900324465.2). NCBI lineage: Eukaryota > Metazoa > Chordata > Actinopteri > Anabantiformes > Anabantidae > Anabas > Anabas testudineus. Next base: position 25,804,973 of record NC_046611.1, read on the forward strand.
CTCCACACGGTAAACAAAATGCTTGCTCTTCTCCTCAACGTTGCGAACCTTCTCCTTCATACGATCCACTTGGTTTTGCAGCCGGTACTTTTTCTCCTGAGGACTCAAAAATTGAGGAAAAGCCAATAAAGACAACCATTAAAGAACAACAATCTCTACAGTTGCACCACGACTCCTGCAATTCATGCATTGCATGATGGATTATATCTAAATAAATGTGGTCCTGCAGGTCTGGGGACCTTTTTACATGTCACATCACTTTTGTAAAACTCTGGTATCAAGAAAAATATGTGCACATAATCTTAATGGAGTAAAATAACATTTCTTTAGATTTCTTATGTATTTGGCATTGTGTAGTTGCAAACTGCATTCAGAGCTGTCTGTAATCTCATTTCTATCCTCTCTGGTGTTTCTTGACACTTAGCTTTACGTGATTTTAAAACAAACCAGGTTGCATATAGACAATCATAGAGTATTATGTAATCTATAGCTAGATTAATGTAATAAAACCTTATTAAGATAATGTTAACGCAGTAGCTATGGTTACATGTGTTGAACGTGCTCTTACATTAATGTAGCTGACATTAAGCTCCTTGGCTGTGTAGCCACGTTGGAGGTTGCGTCGAGCGTAGACGTCGTAGTCTCTGACAATTCTGGTGATTATGTCAGATGTGGAGATTCCCTCTGTCCGTTGTGTGGGCACGAACATCCCTGATGTACACACACAAATCCACACAGAGTGTGAAATCTGCTTGTGAAATCCAAAAGGTTCTTATGGACAAATCTTCCGGCGGCATTACATACTGACCTGCCTCCTTGATGTGTTTATAAACGTCCTCACTTCCTGCTGAGGAGTATGGGATATCATCGTGAGCCACAAAATCGATCTGAGGAAAAATCAAAGAACACGTTCTGTATGGCAGAAAACACTGCACTGGCACAAAGATGTGAGGTAAAAAAGTTAGATATGATAAAATATCGATAACGAAGCATAAACACGTCACATAGACCTGGGACCGTATCCACAGAGAGGAGCACAGAATCTCTTTAGACCTTTTTCATAGGGACTGTTTTTCTGAATTCACTCACCGCATGGTGATGTGTGATTAAAAGAAATTAGACTAGAGTTAGAGTTAGAGAGATTGGTCACATTGAATTAGATTAAAAATGAACAATCCATTTAAACTAATTACATTTAGTTTCAAGAAGGAGTCATTCATTTAATAACCATTTTAATTCAGAAAATGTTAAAAAAAAATATTTATTTATTTTATTTATATAGAGTTACATTTAAAATGGTTGTAAATTAAATGTTCAATTGATTTAAGTTTAATTAAGTCAGAAAGTAAGAAGTAAAATAAGAAACCATATGAATATGCTTATTAATTAAAACAGATCCTCTAAATTGTGCCACAACTGACTGAACAAACCTTCATCCTTAGGTTCATCCTTAGTTTATTCTATATTTAGCACATATTCCTCTGATAATCAACATGAGACTATCTGGCCATGTCTATTTAATATGCACTTAATGTACCGTCAAACAGCTGTGAACCCATTTTGGTTTTTGACTAGATCAGAACCACAAACTACATTTTTCCAGTGTCTGAGAATTGGAGCGTAACCTCTGGTGTTACTAGAGTCTGTTTGCTGGTGAGCTGACTCCATTCTGCCGTCAAAATATGCTTTTAGAAGTACATTATTGGTGCAATTAGCTAAAACCTTGGCACAGTGAGATACATTACCTGCAGCATTTAGCTGAGTGTGAGCAGATGTTTGTGACAGATTCTTCTTGACAGATTTAGGTCAGATTTAGATTTAATAATGAAATGCTTTATAAACATTACTGGACTGGAAATATAAACTAAAGACTTTCATGTAACTCGCACTGTTATGAGTTACTTTAAGTGTTAGGTTATTTATGAATAAGGCCCCTGGATGTTTCACGTTTACCTCCCGAAAGTGTAAAGACCTACGTACCTTGTGCTTCTCTAGGAACTCAGGCGTCAGAGTCCAGGGTGCGTCTCTTAAAACCTCATCAACATAGCGGCAGTGCCTCAGCGCTTCATAACGTTCAACCTCCGTCATGACTGTGAATCCCTTGTACTTATGGGTCAGCTCGTCACTGCACACTGTTCCATGCACAAAAAACACATTGAAAACAGAGTCAGAGAAGTTCTTCTGGGTTATTTTGAACAGGCATTTGACTCTGCAGGTGTTCTCGGTGGGTTTGTCTTACCTCCTACTATGAGGTAAGTGTTGGGGAAGAGGTTCTTTGCCTGCATGAGAGCACGAGCGTGTCCAGAGTGGAACAGGTCAAAGATACCATCTGCATACACTCTGACTGGACGGTCCACTGAAAACATGCAGAAATACAGTCACACGTGAGCAAAACCTGTGGCTTTACTGTATACTACTCTTTTTACAGCTGTAAACTAATGTGGGTGTGTGTTAGTGAAGTTCCCCTAATATCACAAGCATGGCTGGACCACTCTGATAGATAGTACTGATATTAATAATACATTCATAATAGTAGTAATGGGTTTGGAGTACACAACTATACTACAACACTATCAAGGTTTGGCTACATAATAATACTTAGTTGTGGGTCACTTGTGTGGTGTGTAACAATAATGCCACTACAATCCACCCCACTGCCATGTTGAAATTAAAAATAGATAGATAAAAAAAGAGGATTCTCATAAATAAATTAAACAGAAAACACAAATAAAACTAGGTAGTAGGTATCTGTGTGCAGAAAATTGTAGGAATAAAATACACTATAGCAATGTAAATAACTTCCAAAAATAGCAATAATAATGATAATAGTTTACCTCTTTAGTCATAATTTTGTATTATGCTGGTTCTGTTGCAGTGGCAGTTGCAGTAGTAACAGCAATGCAATACTAGGAATAGCAGAAGTAGTACTACTTCTCACTACTTACATGTACTGTAAGTAGTGAGACTGGCACTAGCAATAGTACAATCTAGTAGTACAAGAAGTAGCCTTAATACTACCACAAACAGTAATAATAATAAATAATTAAATGGAAAAGCTGGAAGAGAAGAAAATAGAGAAACCAAGCAGGAAGACCTGGGGTGCCTCTGCGAGCCTGAGCAATGGTGAGTTTCTCATGAGGGGCGCGACAATCACAGCTGGCCTCTCTGGCAAAGATGGCAGGCTCTGTCAGAGTCTGTGACAAAGAGAAAGAGAGAAGGACTGAGGTATAGAGAAAATAAGGCACATGTAGTTTATTCTGGAAGAGGACTGAATGATAGAGAGGGACAGCATGGAAGGAAGTCACCCACTCCACAGTAGGTCTCCCTGCCCAGGTTTACGTTACAGCTGTAGTAACCTCTATTAAGTTATCGACCACAGCTGGTGTCTGCTTCGTATTAGGATGGTGGATTGAGAGAGACAGAGCTGCACTCAGTGTTATTGATCGCAGACGTGTACAGCACTTCTCTGTATGTAATCAATGGGAGTATGTGCGCTCATGTCTGTGTATGCATCAAAATGTATTCTCCAAAATTTGGAGAACTGTGTGAGGCGAGTTAACCAGGAAATAAAAAACACACCTCTTTCAAATTTTCAGACAATCAAAATGTAATTTAAGCTGATAAAGAAAGACTAAAAGATAATAGGATGCGGAAAGGCAGAGCAAGAAGTGAGACCTGATTAAGTGACATCAAGGTTAAAGCGTTGTAGCCCGACTTAAAAATGTGTCTGTGTGTGCCATCTGTTGACTGCAGGGAATACACGCTGAATCTCATTCACACTAATAAAAGAGAATCTGAGTCAGAGCAGAGCAGAAAGCTGTGGGAGTGTGAGAGGAGGATGAAATAATGGAAACAGATCTCTGAGGACCAGACGAGAAACTGACGTCAACGTGTCCTCTAGGAACGGCAACCAAGCCTGGCATGACAACATCCTCCATGAACATGGACGGGGACAGAGTGAGGAACATGACTATCAGCGGTTTTGAAGAAATGCAGGTTTGGAGAGGGAGACTGAAATAAACTCCAACCCATAGCTGAAAGGAAGCGACTGAACTAAATCAGTGCATCAGACGTTTATATGACCTAACACCAAGTGGTTTGTAGTAATGCAGATAGGTTGGGTTTTATTTACGCAGGTTTTTACATATCTAAGATTTACTATGTCTCTCAGCCCGAATGCAATTCCTTAGAAGCATTGAAGAAAAAAATATATTTAAAGATATGGTAAAACATTTGTGGGCTTTTACAACAACAACAACAATCTATTTAAACATGTTCACAATCTAACTAAAAAAAATATTTCCAAAATGTGACCTATGAAATGAATACATATTGACCATCATTTCACAAAATAAAGCTTTAATCACCAGTAGCTCTGTTCACACAAAGTGTTTCCAAGAATGAGGATGAAGAAGATGAATTTCCAATTCATTTTCATGTCATTATATGAATCACTGAAGAGATGTGGGCAGATATTTAGATATCTGGAAACAGGCTATTTACAGTAGCGTGGACAAGTGTATTTTTATAACCATGTGTGCAACTCTAAGTCTAAGACCAGGATTCATAAAATCAGGCAACACAAAAGCAGGTTGAGATTTACAGCTAGGTGAGGAATAGAAATAAATCATTTTCAACACTGCCTTAGATGGAAGATCAGTTAGTGTCTATTTCCCCTTTACTTAAACATTATTCAATAATTTGTTAGCTGACATTTCAGCTTCTCAGAAACGCTCCTGTCAGCAGTCAAAACAGTAACAATGTGCTGATCACCCATGATTCCTTGGGCACAGCGAGAGGCAGCTTCCAAACAGACACAGCACAGAGCAGGTGGTAACGCTTCAACTAACTGACCAGCAGCAGACGGGACTATTAGGACCGGTGCTGTGAGCATGCTCAGTAGAGGACACCCTGGCACAAGCAAAGAACATCTGGCATAAGAAGGATTAAAGCTGTGGAAAAAAAAAAGGATAAACACAGGACCACAGGGGCATGAGAAACCAACAGCAACAAAGATGAGACCCCCCTCACAAGATGAGTGAGGACAGAATAGGCGGCGATGGAGAGTTTGGAGGAGGAAAACAAGGATGCCAGGAGGAAGAACTGCACCAAAGAAGAATAAAGCAGAGTATCCAAGCGCAGGAGGCTCACGGTCCTCGCTGCTGCAATGTCCTCTCACCAGGACATTTACACTACGCTGTCCTCTGTGTAAACCTCCAGCTTCTTTCTTTGGCAGCGCACAGACACACACAGACCAACACTGTCCACTCAGCATTCTGAGCATCTCCCACAGCTACATGTTATAGGGGATCGCCTTCATCACGGGGGAGGAGGCAGGACCCTTTGTCTTCCTCTGACTCCCTCTGTCACACACGCCAGACATCTGTAAACAGCAAAGCACACAGATTCCCTACCGTCCGAGGATGGGGGCAGGTATGTTCAAGCTCCTCCATTATTCCCAAAGACTCATGGGATGCGGCTGTGGTCCCTCAGTTATGTGACTCAGCATCAGTTAGATGATGCCAGGCTCCTAAGTGCTCGCTCTTTCTCTTTTCCTCTGTTCCCCCGCCCACTCCCTGTTCTGTCTCCCTGTCCTCCCCTCTCTTCCTCCTCTCTGATCCCCCTGCTGCAGAGAAAGGAAGGCAATGAAGAGGTCTCACTCTGAACTATTTCTTGGTAATTGAGTACTGATTCAACCTAATAAAAAATAGTGTTTAGATCCTTCCGCAAGGGTGTATATAGCCTCGTGTGGCTGGCAGTGGAAGCAAAGAGAGCCATCAAGTTGAATTGATGTAGATAAATACAGTATGTATAACTTTACATTCAGTAAAGACAAAATACAGGCTTCAAATTAACCATCTGAGAAACAACAAAGCATTATGGTTTGTTTATATGTCCATGATTTGCTTGTCACGCTTTTGGAGAGATGTGAGTGAGTCATTGTGTCAATAGACGATCTGTGCACGTCCACCGACTCTCTGCTGAGCTCTCGCCATGGCGACGGAAAAGAGGAGAGAGGTCCGAGAAGCAGCCAATCAGAGAAGAGCTACGGCCGCTCAGCAGTACAGACGCTGAGGATTGGTGGAGTGGTCCATAGCACCATCAGTGAAAGATGGCTCATGGTACAGAGTAGATGTAGCTGTCTTCTCACTACACATGGATTCAGTGCAACAAGAGAGCTACCAGATTATTAACATATATCAATAAAGTAGCATATGTTCAGTACAACCATACATTATCTACACATATGAGCAGGTCTGTGGACAATTCTGGCAGGAAGAGACAAGACAACCGCGCCTTGCAGAGCTTCACTTCAAACTTCAGTGGTACATTTTCAAATGCACTTCACTAAAAAAGGATTTCTTCTATCGAGCTGAACAAGTCGTCGTAGTTTTGAAACTTGCGATTAAATACTTTTTGATGGGATGCTTGCTTACCTTCACAAGTCCTTTTCCACAGCAAAGAGGCGCAGCAACTGTGCAACATGACCGCGCTTTGCGTCGCTGTCTCACCATAGTGTCCACAAATAAAGCAGGAAAGTACGCACAGTATGAAGGTGAGTCGGTTTCTCACTTGCTTTCTAGGCTGCTGACTCCAGGAGTGGAGCTCCTGTCTCTGCTCCAGCACAGCGGGCAAGTGAAACGGGGACGAGGACCGCCCGTCTCTCCACTAGGTTCAAAAGACAGATGCTGATGAGCGGCGACAGCTGTGGGCCACAGCAGGCCACACATCTAACGTGACGCCTCCAACGTGGGGGGGTCGTATTCATGCAACTGGTGGCTACACTCATCATAAAAGGTGAATAATAATAATAATAATAATAATAATAATAATAATTATTATTATTATTATATAAAGTTACAGACCTGCATCACATTAAGTGTCTCTACTGTACACAAACAGCCTCGGTTTGATATCATTTTGTTTGTAGTCTATCCTACCTGATATGATCAAAACTGTGGCCCAAACCCCCACTACACACTCCAGGCCTACTCTATGAATGATCACAGTGATTTATAGTATAAAATGCCAAAATAGGCTGTGAGCATGAAGGACAAAACATCCTTTGTGCTCTGATTGTTGGATGTACACTGTAGTGTCTCTGTGGCCCCCAAATCTGGGACAGGATCTATTGTGTCCTCCATAGTCCCGCTGGTCGCTATGGAAACGGGCTTCATATGGAGTCACACATTGAAACTGTAATCCTATCGTTTGAGGATCACTGTAGTGTCACTGTGATCCCCAGGAAAAAAAAACAAACACAATACACTCGCTATTCAGAAGCTCAGACTATATTTGACTTGTTTAAACGAGGGTCAGCTAAATAACAGGGGCACCTCTAAGAATGATGGTTCATAATGATCAACAGCACCAGAGAAACTACAACCTCCAAAATCACCATGAAGTTCAATCAGAGTTTCTGAACGTTAACGATTGTGCACTGATATGAAATACTGAGTAATCTACTGTTTCCTACCTGTCAGATACATGTACCGATTTATAAGCTAATAAAGTTACACAGCACTTCCCTGCTGATCCCATGTAAACAACTCTACATGGTCCAGCAGCGCCACCTTGTGGACAGAGTGGACACAGCGCCGCATTCTATTGGCTGATAGCGCCGTGATGTCACTTCCTGCATATGACTTTTCCCGGGAAGGAGAATTGGCGCGGATTGTCGAGCAGTGTTGACCCTCCGCCTTGAGCAGCTGTCAATAAACACACGTTAGAGTTAAAGTTAGAAATATGGCTCCGGTGTCAAACCCAGAGAAAGACATGGACGGTCCGGACGGCGGTGGGTTTTTCTTTTGTGTTGCTTTTTCGCTGAATTAAGCGGAGGTGTACTAGGAAAGAGTATATGTTAGCTAACATATCTCGATGGGGATTAGCTAACATGTTAGCTAGCTTTCATTGTCATGGTTCAGCTGGGAACAGGCTTAGGCTCATATAACTGCATGTGTTCAAGTTCGTCGACTAGCTAACAGATTATTAAGGCTGTTTGAGTTCAGTGTTAAAGCTCAAGAGAGGTGAACATACAACATAAAGACAGTAACATTGGCTGTATCCAGTGCGCCGCCTTCGTTGTTTGTCATCTTCTGATATAGATTAGAAATTAGCACATCACTGTGGGCCCTGTGATAGACTCTTCACTAAAATCATAACAGTGGAAAAAAAAAACACGAAATCACAAAATGTCTGAAATTAGCAAGAGCAGAGTTTCCTTAATGTTAAAAAATAAAGAGTGAGATCAAACCGAAGAAAAGGCAGTGCACCTGCGCTGGTCAAAGGATTTATTCAAATATAACTATCTACATCACGTTCAGACCTGCCACTGGTTCGTCATGTCGATGTGTTCCTCTTCTCAGATGATGGAGGGGACGCCTGTGGTCTGGCGAAGTCTCGCTCCAGACGGGAGAAGAGGGAGAAGGTGGGGAGAAAGTCTGCGCTGGAGCAGCTTAAGAAAGCAAAGAAGGGGGAGAAGATCAAATATGAGGTACTAAAGTTCATACATCACTGTTGAACATGCTTGTACACTTGATGTATTTAATGTAAACAGTGTTTGACACATACTATAGTTTGTTATTTAGGTTACTGTGTGATGCACAAGCAAAGGACCCAGCCTACATGTACTGAAGTTTGTAATAATTATTCATGTAGAAGAACCTATTTAGGACATTTTAATAAATAGTGTTATCCTTAACTCATCACATATGAGCACGTAGTCTTCTCTTAAAACCTTTTCGAACAAGACCTTATATTCTAGATCTTTTTCACCACATAATATGTTTGTGGTTCAGGTTTATACCAGTCAACAACAGATCACCGATCAAATCATCTTGAAAAATATATTTCTCTTGAGCAACAAGTTTCTTCCAAAGCCAAATTTTCTTACATGTGGTAAGAAGACGGTTCCCCTCAGGAGAGCATGCCTATACTCCTGTATTTAAGGCAATTGTCAGCCATTGTTCTTGTTTTCCAGGTGGAAGAGTTTACCAGTGTGTATGAGGAGGTGGATGAGGAGCAGTACTCGAAGATGGTAAGAGAGAGGCAAGAAGATGACTGGATTATTGATGATGGTAAGTTACCTTTTCCCGTATCCACTGCAGGATTGTGTGTGACAGGCATGTCTAGATGTGATGATATCTTCTTTTCTATTAGATGGAACAGGTTATGTGGAGGATGGAAGAGAAATCTTCGATGATGATTTGGATGATGATGTAGTAGAAAACAAAGGTAAACTTCGTGGCACTTTTATATTAGAAAATATTTATTATTTTCGGTGTGAGAGTGGGACAATGGACAGTTCAAGTGTGTGATTGCATTTGTTTGTGTTTACAGGAAAAGCGAGCGCAAAGGGAACAGACTCGAAGAAAACCGCAAAGAAGTCTGTCGTAGCCAAGCCCAACACAATCAAGAGCCTCTTCATGAACAGTAATGTCAAGAGGCCTGCTGAGGTGTGTGTTTGCTGGCAGCATCTGCTTCTTTGTGTGTTTGCAGCTGCTACAGATATTTCATTCCTCTGCATGTCTGCATGCTTATATTCTGAACAGCTTTTGTAGTTTCTCTGTATGTTTTATACTTCATGTACTTTCTGACATTTCATTAAGTAGAAAACTATGGACTTCTAAATTTGATATTAAAGAAGGTAGTGGAACCTTTTTTCATGTTTTGCTCATGCATAAGAAGTATAATGTTGTTTCTTGCAGAAAGATGTAGACCTGTCCAAAGATGACTTATTAGGAGATATCTTGCAGGACCTGCACTCTGAGGTTTGTACCGTCTAGTCTGTGCAGAACGTTCACATAATTAAACATGTTTAATGTCAAGTAATGTTTTTGACATGTAAGTATTGTGCAATTAAACATGGTTCATGCACACGGACATTTGCATTTTTTAAGGAATTTAACTGATTTAGTGTTTAAAGAGGGGGAAAGATACACATGTGGAAGTGTTTACAGACAAAATGTTACAGTCACAGTGACACTTGCCTTTCCTTTCTTTATATTTGCTTTTAACAACTGTCTGCTTTTTTGTCTTACTAGAAACCCATTACTCTGACGCCTCCACCAGTGGTTACTCTAAAGAAAAAGAAATCTCTTGGATCACCCATGAATCCCTTTTCCATCAAACCTCAGATTCCAAAGGTATGTTTTTTTGACTCATCACAAATTTCCAGGAGACAGAGACAAGAGACAGATCTGTAAGTGAACTGGCATTTTCAATAAGCTGATTGTGAAATATGTTACTTCTGTAATACCAGGAGTCACCCTCAACAATGGGGTTAAAGGCCAAAGTTATCAAACCGCCGCCTTCTGGCACCACCCCCAGGCCATCAGCCCGTCCTCCTCCCTCCGCATCAGCTGCTTGTGTGGAGAAGCAAAAGGTTAAAGTGGAGGAGCCAGATGAAGAGGATGGTATGGAGGACAGACACTTCTGAAAATGTGCTTGCTTTCTCTGCTTTACGTTGGTCTCTTTGAGGAAAAAAAAAAAAAAACAATACCCACTTGCATTTTATGGCAATGTTTTCTCAGCAAATGATTCTCTGGTGTGTGATGGGGTGGACTTTGATGAGCCGATGGAGGTTGGACATGAGGAGGACATGTCTGCAGTCACAGAAGATGCTGAGCCTGAACCTAAAGTAGCTGCAGCTGTTAAAGTGGAGCCCAAAGCAGAGCCTCAGGATCCTGTCCTCTTGTGAGTTCATCTGCTTTGCCATTATTCTCTCAGGATACTTTTTTTCATATACAAATTTTATTTATTTATTGAAGGCTGAAATAAGAATTTCCTGTTTCAGTGTATAAATGAGACAAGTACAAGAGCAGCATAGTTTTCAATATGTCTAATGAGTGTTTAATGTGTGTTAAGCAGTGTGTACTAACGGTTAAAGGCTTAGAGATGAGCTTGGGTTTTACCGTCTTTGTTACTATGCTGCTTTCTAGGTCGAGCACAACTGGAAGCTCATGGGGACAAGAAGACGAGAGCGGAGTCAGCGAGGCTCCAGCAGAGATACAGGTTGACTCCAGCCAACTCCCTCTGGTGGAGAGGGCAGATGGGGAGCAGGTGTTTAGATTCTATTGGTTGGATGCCTTTGAAGATCATTACAGCCAACCAGGTGGGACATATTTTCACGTTGCGATTAAAATATAGGTTACCCTTGATGTAATATTACAACCCAAAGACCCTGTTCAAGTACAAGCTTCATATTTTGTAAGGTTTTACTTAAACTGTGCCCTAGGTGTGGTGTACCTGTTTGGAAAAGTGTGGATTGAGTCTGCAAAGTCTCATGTCAGCTGCTGCGTTACCATCAAGAACATTGAGAGGACCATGTACTTTTTGCCTCGTGAATACGTAAGTCTCCTGTGCTGTGACCTGACTCCCAATATAAGTCTGAAAGGACAGTTTGGATATGACATGTTAAATATTAAACAGTATAAATCATTTTAATGTTTGCTCTTCTTACTGTGTGGAGTCATGTGTTGGTATCCGTCTGATGTCATTGTTTGTCTTTTAAGTGTCTATTTATGTTTCAATCAACAGAAAGTCAACCCCAAGACTGGGGCGGTGACTGACACGCCTGTAGGAATGATGGACGTCTACCAGGAGTTCAATGAGCTCTCTGACAAATTCAAGATCATGAAGTTCAAGTCCAAGGTCAGTGCCAGCCTTAGACAGGCATTTTCTAAAAGGTAAGAAGTCTGGACATGTTTTTTACTTGTGTTTGTTTCTCTGTCTGTATTTCTCTGTGCAGAAAGTGGAGAAGAACTACGCTTTTGAAATTCCTGATGTTCCCAGTCAATGCGAGTATCTGGAAGTCAGATATTCTGTGAGTAGACACAGATATGCACGTCCCCAGGTTGTCTTGACCTATACCTGCTTTTGTGGAAAACGTAATCATCAGTTTGGTAATTATTGTTTTTACAGGCAGAGTTCCCTGCCCTGCCTTCTGATCTTAAGGGGGGGACCTTCTCTCACGTTTTTGGAACCAACACTTCTAGTCTGGAGCATTTTCTTCTCAGCAGGAAGATCAAAGGGCCGTGCTGGTTGGACATCCAGACACCACGTAAGTCATAATGAGATAAATTCCATAAGAATAAAATAATAAGGAATCTCTCGTTGGAGATATCAGAGCGGGTATATGGAAACAGTTCTTCACCTTAAAAACCACCAGATAAATTCTGTCCTAAGGTCACAACTTTGTTTTTGTTAGAGCTGATGAGCCAGCCGGTCAGCTGGTGTAAGGTGGAAGCTCTGGCCCTGAGGAGTGACCTGGTCTCTGTAGTAAAAGATCTGCTACCTCCACCTGTCACTGTTATGTCCATCAGCCTCAAGACTATCCAGAACCCCAAAACACACCACAACGAGGTCAGAACACTATCAGTTTTCAAATACACCGTTTAGCAAGACTAGATTTGAACAGTGAGAAATTGAAGATGCATTATTTTTTTTTAACTGAATTGAAATCTTAAATTACCCGATGATTATATCTGTTCCTCTGCAGATTGTGTCCTTGGCTGCACTTGTCCACTACAAGTTCCATATGGATAAAGCTCCACCTCAACCTCCATACCAGACTCACTTCTGTGGTGAGTTCATTATTTGTTTAGCTTTTTTGCATAGTATTGTACACAAATGTACACCAATATAATCACTCAACACGCAATTATGTGATATACCTCAGTTTCACATTTTGTGGAACGTTTTAAATACTGGTCAGAATTTGTGAAGGGTTAAATTAATAGTAATAGTAGCGATGTTCTTGTTTATCTTCCCCAGTGGTTAGTAAACCAGCAGACTGTATCTTCCCCTACGACTTTAAAGAGGCAGTGAGGAAGAAGGTAAGTGGCTACTTGTAGTAAAGCTCACATTGTTTGTGCTAGTCTTTTGCACAAAACAGGAAAATGGCCTTGTGTATTGTAACTAATTAACTGAAAACTGGAGGGAGGCTGTTAAGATACCTTCTTCAAGCATGCTATTGCGCAATCATTGAGGCTGTGCTACACATCTATCAAATGAGATTCTGCCAGTATTTTTGTTTGTTTACTGCAGAGAGAATGTTTTAACACCTTTCCATGGTTTATGTGTCTAAAACTTTAACACAACTTCCTTTGTCTTTTTAGAATGGCAAAGTGGAGATTGCTGCCACAGAACGGACTCTGCTCGGTTTCTTCTTGGCCAAGATGCACAAGATTGACCCTGATGTGTTAGTGGTGAGTGGTAGATGTTGGGACTTATCTGATTTTCATCAGATTACAAAAAAAGAACTCTAACCTTATATCTTTATTTCCTACAGGGTCACGACATCTTTGGCTTTGACCTGGAAGTGCTTCTACAGCGGATTAATGTGTGCAAGGTTCCACACTGGTCTAAGATTGGGCGACTCAGGAGGGCCAACATGCCCAAATTAGGGGTAAAGAAAACAAAAATAATTGGGAATAGGTTGGGTTGTTCTGTTTCTGTATCCTCACTAAATATTTCACATGTTTTATGCATTTGTTTTTTGTATACTTGCAGGGTCGTAGTGCATTTGCAGAGAAGAGTGCTACCTGTGGCCGCCTGGTGTGTGATGTGGAGATCTCAGCCAAAGAGCTGATTCGCTGTAAAAGTTACCATCTGACTGAACTAGCTGCACAGGTGCTGAAGACAGAGAGAATCACTGTTCCCCCAGGAAGACATCAAAAATCTCTATAGGTGAATGAATTTTAAGGGTCATTTCACCCCCAGAACCATAACTTGCACAACATGCATCTGGCAACAGATCCTGTCAATTAGTGACATCATAACTTGGCAATGTGAAGTAAATTGAACTGAATAGTAGTGACTCCTTAGATTTGTTGTAATTATTTAAAAAAAGTGCCCTTTCTTTCCAGTGACTCTCCTCACCTGCTCTACCTGTTGGAGTTGACATGGACAGATGCTAAGCTGATCCTCCAGATCATGTGTGAACTCAACGTGCTGCCACTGGCCCTGCAGATCACCAACATCGCCGGAAACGTCATGGTAATACTCAACAGCACTGTTTGTTCTGTATTAAACATTAAGCAGCCATATGCCACTACAAGAAAATGTGTCCTTGCTGCTGAAATGATTTCTAAATAAAACCACAGACATTTCAAACACACATGATGAAAGCACACAGGAATGGAAAATAATTGAGGTTTTTAAATTCCTCTAAACATCTCTGTCTCACTTTAGAACATTGAAAGTACATATACTGAAAATTGAAGTGAAAAACAAAACAGTTTGCACACAAAAGAGAAAATACTTCTTTTGTGAATCAAGAGAAAAGACTCAAAGCTTTAATTCATAAAACTCTATATTGAGGCTTAGAGCCAGTATGAAGTACAAAATACAAAGCAGTGAGGTAAGATGACATTTCAGACCTGGACTTAAAGGTACCATCACCTCTGAGCTTTGTGTCGTCTTAAGTCGTCTTACACAGCCTCTACTTTCTGACCTTGTTTCATACATTTTGTTTTGTTTTGCTTCTCTTTGTCAGTCTCGTACTCTGATGGGTGGTCGGTCTGAGAGAAATGAGTTCCTGTTGCTTCATGCCTTCCATGACAAAAACTACATTGTCCCTGACAAACCGTCCTTCAAAAAGGCCCAGCTGGAGATGGTGAAGACACATACAAACGCACACAGCTTTTTTTTTTTTAATATGCTGTCATGCAACAACTGTTCCCTGCTCTTTTTCTCTTTGTTCCTGTGTCACAGGTTGAAGGAGAAGATTTGGACGCCGGAAAAGGCAAACGGAAGAAGAAGGCAGCCTATGCTGGAGGTCTGGTGCTGGATCCTAAAGTTGGTGCGTGTTTCATTTTTAGTTTGAATTCTTCTCTCTATATCTTTGTGTGTTTTTTCTTGCGAGTATGGCTGTGTACATGCTTCCATTTTGGCATATTTCCCTAGGTTTCTACGATAAGTTCATCCTGCTGCTTGACTTCAACAGCCTGTATCCTTCAATCATCCAGGAGTTCAACATCTGCTTCACCACTGTGCAGAGGGAAGCTTACAACACACAGAAGAAGAAGAATGAGGTGTGTTTGTTGTTTGTTCAAGTGATGATATAAAAATTGATCCTGTTGCCCAGAAACAAAGACGGGAAGTTTCTCAAGATCAAGGTGCCCAGCTTAATTTTCTTTTCCCCAATTATTTCCATGGTAACAGGAGGATGAGGCAGAGGAGATTCCCGAGATTCCAGATTCCAACCTGGAAATGGGAATCCTACCAAAGGAAATCAGGAAACTGGTTGAGAGGCGTAGACAGGTCAAACAGCTGATGAAACAACAAGATATCAACCCCGATCTCTACCTGCAGGTACACATACACACACCTGCACATGCACTGAAACACATAGTCTGTTCATGAATTTCATTTGGTACAATGTGAATGCAAACTTTGGTGCAAAAAAACCAAACATGATTCATTGTAGGAGTTTGCATCCAGATGCCAAGCCACATATTTATTTAAAACAAGAATGTTTTTATCACAGTTACATTATATTTAAATAACCTGTATGATGTGGCCAACACTAAAACAACTTCACATCCTCCTGCCCAACATTTTGCATCAGAACACAAATTTCCTACTCTTCTTATTGGTCTTATTTGAGTTTCTTTGCCCTCAGTACGACATCCGTCAGAAGGCTCTGAAGCTGACTGCTAATAGTATGTACGGCTGCCTGGGATTCAGCTACAGTCGCTTCTATGCCAAGCCACTTGCTGCGCTGGTCACACACCAGGGTAGAGAGGTAAGTCAATCACTCACACATGCAGTAAATATACATTTGTGAGCTGCAGCTGTTTTGGACATTTAGTTTTGTTATCAGGAGTTGGGAGATTGCTAATCTGTAAATCAGCCATTGTGATGTCTTCCAGCAGCTAAAACTAGCTTCTGGCATCGGTGTGAGCAGCAAGTTCAGGCTCTTTGACTCTGGCTTCTGTGATTGGTTAGAAAGGGTAGAAGCTTGCACAAAAACCTCATAAGAAAATATTTCTGAACCTTTGCTGTGATGCTCAGTAATTATGGGTGAAAACACCTTGGACAGTTTTGTTTTAGAGCATATTTCAGCTCAACATATTAGAAAAAGGTTACATACTGCAGCTTTAAGCACACTCCAACTGACTGAAATCTGAGGAGGTGCTTGTGTGATTGAGATTCTGGCCTGAGTGTCAACATGACACCACAGTAGAAGTTAAACTACTTCAGCTTTCATCCACAAGAAGGCGCTGCTACATCAATTTCCACATCAAGCACCTCTCCCTTCTCTCCTTTTTTGCCCAACTTTGTCCTCATCTCCTGTTCCTTTCATTATTTTTCTCATGTCTCACATTTGTCATCCTTTGTCTCTACAAAATTAATATTTTCCCTCACACACAGAGCCCTGTCCTGTTTAAAATATGATTATTCCTTCAAGTTAATTTTGTTAAATTGTTGAATAACATACCTCTTGTAGTGTCAGTGATATCAATAGTCCTGGGTAAGTATTGTATAACAAAATGCCACAGACACACACAAAACTCACACTCTGTTCACGTTAAGTCTGATTATGTAATGACTTCTTGCAACACACACAAATGGAACCTCATAGGCGTGCACTCTCAATAAATTGGAGCAAAGTGGTATGTGTACTGCATGACATAAATGGCTAAATCTGGTATTGTAACTGAACACCCCGCACACTGCCCCTCTCACCATGTCAGCGCTAGTACTCATGTTCATTTAATGAGCTCTAACAGTACACATCCTCAGCAGAGGCGTCAGGCTTTGCCTCAGGGGAGTCCTTCATTAAGATCCCCTTACACACTCATTGTGTCCCGTAATAGAGGGCAGGGCAGTAACTCAGTGTGTGTGTTTGTTATTTTGTCAGTCCGTTTGTGCCTCCAGTCACGCTCGTTGTTCAGCTGACAGAGCTACATTGTAAAATGTGTGTATTTGATTCGCTAGAACAGGTGGGAGTTGCTCTCCCTCCAGACTTGTATCTTTGTCAACAGCCAGAAGTGGATGGGTTAATTACATTTTTCTTTTTTATTCTTTATTTAATCCAGGAAGCATCACCAGTCACTAACAAGAAGTAGGCTACGTTGCCTTTGTCACTCCCCACTGGAGCCTGCTCTATAAATAAAAGGGCACCAAATGAAATCAAGTACCTATACAGTAGTTGATATTCTAAAATGTTGTCATTACCAACAGGTCCCATGAAAAGACCAGAACCTTGTTGGTCTCAATACTCAGCCCAGCCTGTGTTGTTCTTCTTTAAAAGTCAGAAAAGAGACTCACAAATATTTTTAAACACTTTAAAAAGTGATGATGACCTGCTTTTCCAACATTTTCTCACACTTCTTCAGTTACCCGGTGTGCCAAAGGGACAATAAACAAATTGGATTGTGTTTTCTTAGGACTTTACTACATTAGTACATTGCTTATGGTGGCGAGTGATGTGACAGATCGGAGAGACGTGCATTAAAAGGTCATCAGTCAGATTGGTACATAGCACGGCCTGTAACCCGCTGATGTAGCAGGAGATTCCACTTTGCTCGATCTTGGTGTTTTGTTTACTTTGTATCTATGAGCCTAGACCCACAGCTATTTTTACACAGCTGGTGCTTTTGGCTGGAGAACGACATCAACACAACCTGGAAGTCCCATTGTGAATAACACACTGTCAGGATAATGTAGTACTTTCCAAAATCACAAAATGTGTTGACTTATTAAATGTAAGGAGCCTTCAAGTTAAACAACCGTAGGCTAAGTAGTTCTTGGTAGTTTCCATCCGCAGAGAACCAGGAATGCCAGTGGGCATTAATAGCTGGGTTTCTGGTGTATTTGTGGGTATTGGCATTTGTACCTCTGTTCCCATTTTAATCGTCTCATTTGCACCCTACGGTACTTTCATATCATGATTTAGGAGGCTTTTTATTTTTGTAATTGTAACACATACACCGAGCACTTCTCTGCCCGCAGTGTAAATCCAACCTCCCACCCCTTGGCGCATTCTCCTTCATCTGTTTGGACGGGTGTCCGGGTGAATGTGCATGTGTTCTGTATTTATTGATTGGCTTAGCTCTCATCTTTCTCTCACTCTTGCTTTAATTGAGGCCTAACCCCTCCCGTGGCAGGCTGTGTCGGACCAGGGACCACAGTGGTTTCTCACCCTAGGAAGGGTTCAGATGAAAAGGCTTAGTGGGGGATGACAGACCCTTGGCAGATTTGCCAAGTCAAGAGGGGAAATCCCCCACTCAGCTCTCCTCCTTATGCTTCCGTGTCTTTCTTGAGTATGTCTTCTAACTATTGGAGTCTGCATTTACGTGTTGATGCGCGTGTGTGTGTCTACTAATGCTCATCCATGTGCGAGCACAAGTGCTACTGGCCGAACTCTGGCCTTTGTCGGGCGACCATTTGTTGTGGCCCTCCTCTGTTCTGGTATGTGTGGGTATTAAGGAGGGGGGGGTGATGGGTATTAAGAGGAAGGTGAAGGTTTTGGATTACACAGCCGAGGGTCTACTACGGATTGATGTCCCCCTCAACCCCTCGGTGTTATTTTGGGTTCTTTTGTATGTTCGCCAGAGAACAGTTGTGTGCAGAGAAACAGATATATGAAACACACACACACAGTTTACACGCATGTGGTTATAATAGGCTGATAAATAAATTTGTCACGCCAGGAAGGCTTTTATTATCCACTGACCACTTGCTGGTGGATCCTTGACTTCATCTGACAGTTTCATTTAAACAACTGAGAGAATTAAACTATCAGTTTGTCAGGAGAATCATTTTCTGCAAATGGGCTGGTAGATAAGGGATCACTCTGGAAACACTCTGCAGTATTTGGCTGCTAGTTGATGTTAATTTCTCATGCTGGTGTTAATGTTGCTAGCCCTAGTAAATGGAGATGTGTTTGGTAACAGTCAAGGGCACCACAAAAGCAGCTTTTCTGAAGTGGGGTTCATTTTTCTTTTTTGTGTTTGTTTTTAAATTGTAAAAAACAATTTAGGGCACAAAATGATCAGAAGACGGTTTTGAAAGCTTCAGTTTTTGATGTGCTTTGTTTTAAAAAGCATGCAAATGTTCTCTTGTCTCTCATCACAGACTGCATGTGTTTGTTAGTGTCTGTTTCCTCTTAAACGAGTGATGTTAACAACAGTGGCCAGTGGAAGCCACTGATTGTTGTGGAACGCAGATTAGTTCGACCTTTGACCCTTTTGCCAGCAAATCTGACAACCATTAGCAGGTGTGTGTGTTTCAGGATGGAGGATGACTCCTGAAAGCCATTTAGCTGTAATTGAGTCTATGTCCTTGTGTTTAAAAACAGCCTGACAGGAGCTTGTAGTTGACATTATTGGATGGCATGCAGAGTGAAGGATGGAAGCAGGCTTGAATAACAGATCTAAGGGTGTGGAGAAGTCAAAGTTTAGCATAGGTTAAACCTCTTTATGTACCTGTGTGTGTGGCTGTAATGAATCATGTTCCTTTCTTATTATATTATATTATATTAAATCAAGATTCATGCATCATTTTTCCTAAAAATGCATGAACCTTAAGCACCTAAAGCACCTTATCATAGTGCGTATGTGTGTGCTTTTGTGTCTGTGTCTGTCAGACTAAGTCCATTTCTTTCATTCGAGGTCTCTATTGCTGCTCGCTCCGAATTACAGGGGTCATTTTTACTTTTCCCTGAATTAGATGTAAGAATTCATAAGCCTGCCCACACTCTGTGTGTGTGTGTGTGTGTGTGTGTGTGTGTGTGTGTGTGTGTGTGTGTGTGTGTGTGTGTGTGTGTGTGTGTGTGTGTGTGTGTGTGTGTGTGTGCACATGCATGCTTGTGTCTGGGGAAATGAGGGCTGCATGTTTCCATGGTCCTGTAGTCCTCTTAAAGAGCTGGCTTTACTCCTGATAGGAGTGGACTTAACAAATAGTCACATGGGAGTTGTGCTGCTATTTTGGCTGCATTAGCTTGTCTAAGAGGGCTGACAGTGGACAGGACACAGTTTTAGAATCTAAACTGCAACTTTAGTAACACCTACTAATGAGGCCAAGTGAGATCGGGCTAATGGCAGGGATTATAATTGATAATGGATTGATCTGACATCTGCTGTCTTTATCAGGGTCACTGATGTAGTTGTAAATGAGAGGATGATTAGTAAATGGTTTAACTGACTTGGCAAGTAGGTGGTATACTATAAAAACCATCAAATATATTAATATAAAGCGTGAATTAACTTGATCTTTTAATTTTCTTGAAACATGCATCAGCTAAATTACACATGTAGCTTTAGATGGCTAGTTGATTGTTTTTATTTTATTTTTTTTAAGTGATAGTTTCCTGTTCTTTGCACAAATTCAAGAAATGTGTTTTAATCCTCACCAGAAGCACCAATATCAACAAACACAATATTTCTAACCCAACACCTATTAAACATACGGAGTGATGGTGGAGAAATAAGTGAACCTGTGTTATAATAGGAGGTTGAACTACCCATTTTAAAATGTTGTCAATCAAATAAGTAATGTGTGCCTAGACAGGGGAGAGCCCTCAATGCAATGGCTGTGTTTACATGCACTCAAGTGACCAGGTTACAGTCAGCTTTCTCGAATAAGCTGATTCTTCCATAATCCGCTTTTTACAAGAGTGCATGTGAAAGACAAATGTCGCAGACACTCGCAACTCTACTACTATCAGCAGTAACCAGGTTTCTTTAGTGCATGTAAACCTGTTTCCTGATTACCTGAGAAACCAGGTTTCTCTGAGTAAACTGGTTACTTAAGTGCATCTAAACACAGTCAATGTAATGAGCACTCTTCACTGCCAAGGCATATGTTTTGCTTGATAACTTCTAAAAACTTTATTAGTGACAACTTCAACTGTACCAGAATGAATGTAGTGACACGAGGAAGTGTCTTTTACAGTTACTAAAATACCATATTTGTAATTGACTAGAGAGCATGAGGATTGTATTGATGCCAGGTGTCAGTCGGTTGTATTAAATCAGACGCAGCTTTACAACAGATTGACCCATCTAGCAGCAGACATTAAACGCAGCTATGGCCTCTGCCAGGACAGGTGTGTGTGTCTTTGTGCTCTTACATTCTTGCATGCAAGTGAAATCGTTTCGGTTAAAGAAGCATTTCCATTCTCTGTGGGTACGTATGGAGATGTGTGCACACCAGACAAACGAAGGGACTGTGAATGTTTTAAACATCGCCATGTGTTAGTGAAATAGGTGGTCTCAATGCCTGTGTGCATGAATTCCTGTGCGCCTTGTGTACGTGTTGTGCGTCCGACGCCCCCCGGCTCCGACAGCAGTGTGTTCCTCCACAGGTGCTATTTCAGTCAGCCGACTGTCATCCCAAAATGCTTTTCAGCTGAGTGCTTTTCAAAACAATCGTCACTGATGCCCCAGGCTCTTTTTACAAGGCCCCTCTGCTGCACAGAGGTTTAACATGCCGCCTCTGATCTGCTGATCAGCAGAGGGGGTCTATGGTATGTGGTGGGGATGAGGAAAGGGGCTTGAACGGCCTTTTGTCTGCTTATCAATCTGTCTGTCTTATTTTTATTGGTCCCCTTGAATCTATAAACCATTTACTACTCAACCAAGCAGGTGACTTAAGACCAATATCCTTATTTAAAATGACAGCCTGGCAAAAGACAAACAATATTTTGAGGTGGTGGGATTGGTGGGAAGTGAAAAATAAAAATAGTAATGACAATAAGACAGACAAATCTGTATTAGATATGGCCAAATTTTGAACAACAGCTCGGGATAAAACCAGATATTGTGGGTGAACCACTCATTAGGTATCATAACATGGTGCAGAAGCATACAACTAATGGGTCCAGCTCTTGTGTAGACAAATGTATGAGACATTGTTGAAAGCACCAAATTAAAAAGGGGTGCAAGCTGTGAAAAGTCGGAGACAGCGGGAAAGGGCAGATTTTGCAGTGAGATTTTAGGTCTGTGTATTAATGTAGGAATTTCAAAAGACAAAAATTAACAAACCTCACATTCATTGCTCTGCTTCCAGCTTATTTGTTCAAAAAATCAGCTCTAGTCAACTGGACAAGATTTGTTATTTATTGTGAACCTGTGCTCCTTTAGTTGTCTCCTTCGGTCACTTTGTGGCAGCTTAGAGTGTTACAGACTACGGTAGCACCACTTAACCAAACTACATCTCTTAGCAACTTTGGCAGGGGCAAGTGCCCTGAAGTTAGAGTGTTGGGTACATTATGTTTTAAAAATGGGGAGTACAAAGGAAAATGTCACCTGTAAACTGTGCAAGTCAGTGTTGAAATACTTTAAGAACACAAGGACCCACCACAGCACTTGCATGTGCTGTTGGTGGGTCTGAAAAAGCTGCAGCTACAAACTAAAGCTTCTTGAAGGTGTCGTCTGCTGCAAGTTGCAAGTTTATCTTAAAATGCACTTCAGCACTTTTCAGTTTAGTGGAACGCCAATTTTGACATTTCTTACTGTCACCATTTGGAAGGCACAGTGTACAGATGGCACCAAAGAATGCTTTGTTCCTAGGGAAGCAAACTCGGGTGTGTTTTACTGTTTTGCTTGGTACATTTGAGTTTGTGTGACACAAACCTTGGTGCAGACTAAACAACAGGATGATGAATTTATCATGAATATAAAAGCTACTAAACTAATGTCGAATCCAGTTTGTGATTGTAATTATCAATTATTTAAATTAAATGTGCATGGTCAGATTATGTGAATCCTTGCTTAGGATTTGTTTGTAGAGTCTCAATGTGAACATAGCTAAAAGGCAACAATGTTGTTCGAACTGCAGGAGTGAAAACTTCCTAATTGTTTGCAATTGTGTTGATGCTATTTGTTGTAACACATTAGTTAGCAGATCTATACTAAAACAAATAAAACTTAATGGTACGCTGATTTTGTGAGTTGAGCTATATGTGTTTGGGAAACTAGTGCTTGGTCCAGATATCTGCCTATTGTCCTTTCTCACCTTAATCCTGTTAAAGCACATTGGATCTATTGTTCTGGTTTATATTGTAAAGGTTTAAAGATATGTGAGCTGGAATAGTAAATGACAGAGTGGATGCATGCACACAGTAGAAGACGTTTTCTATATGTGTATGTACTATATGTAAGACAATACATGCTTTTTTTATTTATATATATATATATATATATATATATATATATATATATATATATATATATATATATATATTTCACCTTTGATTTCTTTGCTTTTACATATACTGTGGCATAAAAACGAAAGATGAATTATAATATAATTATAATTTATGAATGTTTAAAAAACAAACAAAAAAATCCACACACAAATCATCAGTCCCCAACCTTCACTCTGCAGAAGCACTTCTCAGCGAGCTGCTCAGTTACTGTCCAGTCTAATTACAGCACACTGTGTTAAGACGACAGAGCTGAGAGTGAGAAAGGCAGGATTATAAGAAAATTAAGAGTTCTTGTTTTTTATGGTGAGAGCAAGAGAGGTTGGAATTAATGAGTGATTGAAACTGATTTTATGAATTTATAGAGTAGAAAATAGAGTAACTAAGGGATTGACTTTGACTTTTTGAAATTTGGTTAATTATTGTTTGAACTTATTTAGGTTTTCATGTCAGCACATAGTGAGAAATGCCTTTCATGAGTTCCCAGAATTCACTGATCTTATTTTCTCAAAACTTAAATGTTTGCTTTCAGTTTTTGCTAAGAAAGAATCAGTTAATCAGATTGATATTCTGTCAGTCAACTCATTTATTAACTAATATTGCAGCGCTGCAATTTTGCTGATATATTGAGGAGAGTGACAGCATTTCGGGGCAGCATTAAGTAATATGAGTGATAAGGTTGACAGAGGGTCAAGCTTTTTCAGTTGTTTGCCCCAGTATGAGCGGCATGCGTGGTGGTGACGAGTGTAGTCATCAGAGGGAAGACATACACACACACGCTCTGTGTTTGCATTGGTGTATATAGTACGTCTGTGTTGGTATGTGTTTCAAGAATGACACCGACACACACAGGCTGTCAGATGCACAAATTCCAGTGTCATGGTCAAACGACTTGTCTTTCACACGGTCCATTCCTTAAAGCAGTCGCTCCTGCTGGAACTGACAGCCTATGGAAAACTTGTCTAAATGAGTCCACACATCAATTACATCAACACATTCTCACCTCGCTTGCTGCCCAAGACCACCCCCCACCCCCTCTCCGCCTCACTTTGCTCTGTCTGTCCCTTTCCCACAGCTCTCTATTCATCACACATTTCATACAGCTTTTTCTTTCCAACTATTCTCTGATCATTCCAGCCTCTGCCGCTATCTCTAATAACAAACACATGTCTTTTGCTTTTTTATGATGATGAAAAGTGAAGAAGAGTCCACAGCGAGTAATAAAGGTTATATTAGATTATAGATTTGTTGATGATAGGAAACACCATGATAAGACATGATAGAAATGTAATAACATCGTAGGGGGAGTGTGTGTGTATGCATGTGTAATTTAAACATGGCAACGGGCTGTGATGGTAGGTGTGTGTTGTTTCAGGTCTGGTTTCACGTCTGGTTTGAGTAACAGATCTGTGAATCCATAGACTTATCAATCACTAAAACACAGTGCAGTGATTGATTTACTGCAAAGCAGCATTTAACACTGGACCTTGCATTGTTTTCATTGTGGGGTAAAAATACCGTATTTATGTAACAAGGTCATCTGCTGAGAATAATTTCTGATATGAAATAAATGCAGCTATGATTAACATTATTTTCGGGGCACACTGGTGGCCAAATTGTTGGATACTATTGTTATTGTGTTGAATTACGATGTAGCATGTCCTGATTCATTCGGCTTCAGTACTGGTCTTTGTCACTGAGTTGAGGGACATCATGTCATTCAACATAAATATTTATAAAAGTTGTCACTTTGTGGTTTAAAAATTGCATTTATAATATTGTAATATTGATATGAAAATTGTTCAGCCTTAATTTGTCGTTAAATGTTATTGCTGCATAGTTAGTTTTGCTCTGGACATGTACTTGTAATATTTTCCTAAGAATTGTTCCATCTTCCTCTCTCTCCGAACTCCCAATCTAAACTAGCAGGAGACAGACTAGTCATTTTGTCTGTGTAAAAGCTCGACAGCACAGTTCAGTGTGTTTCTGTTTAAGCTGAGATTTGTGTGTGTGTTTGTTGGTGAGACCTTGACCTTGACTGCAGTTCCTAATGGAGGAGGCTGTTCTGTGAATGATTCAAACTCCCTTTGCCGCACACTGGCATGTATCAGCCTATAAAGCATGCTTAAGTCCCACTCTGGTTTCAGGGAGTGGAGCGGCACCCCCATCCCACCACTGCCAGACCCTGCCCCTTCATCACCCTCTGAAATAGCCACGTCCTTGTCCCCACATGGAGCACAGAGTGAGTCGGGGTGTGTATATATGCAGCAGTAGTTGATTGAGGAGCAGATTGCTGGTGACAGGTCACACTGCGTTCTGTCCCTCTGACCCCCCAGATTAGCGACACGGAGCCCCCACCCCGTTCTCCCCTCCTCTCGACTCCCACCTGTTAGGATCCCTCTGCTGCTTAGATCTGTCCATGTTACAGTCACACAAACACACAGTGGACAGCCTGCGTTAACAGAATTCTCCTATTTGTCTGTCACTCACTCTGCAGGTGATGAAGGCCATTGTGTGTGTGTGTGTGTGTGTGTGTGTGTGTGTGTGTGTGTGTGTGTGTGTGTGTGTGTGTGTGTGTGTGTGTGTGTGTGTGTGTGTGTGTGTGTGTGTGTGTTGCCCAGCCAGGATATGTGTGGGTTGAAAAGACGCCTGTCACGGCACGCTCTCATAATTGCCCTCTTAGCCAATTATCCCCCATTTAAAAGCAAGTCACCTGCTCCGCTCCCATGTCCACACAAATGCACACACACACACACACTACCACAATAAATAACACAGAAACTTAATATTTAATCATTGTTTGTTCCTCAGTAATATATTTGTTTACTGTGGCAGTGTGTGTGCTGTAATGCTTTTTGTTTATTTGCTGTCTGTGTCCATTCATACAGTTGTCTGCTTTCTCCTTCAGATTCTGATGCACACCAAAGACATGGTTCAGAAGGTGGGTTATTAACAAGGTTTTAGCTGTTCTGCTTTTGTAGATTAGTAATTTGAACAAATATATGATGCAAACTCCACACACAGAAAAGCCCTGACAGGTTCCTTTCTGCTGTGAGGAGACACTACTAACCACTGCACTTATAGTTACACATCATTGATTATTGTAGCTGTTCTGTGGGATAGAGATCATTTCTGTTTTAGAAATCGTCATATTACAGAATTTAGTTCATTCTATGTTCAATGGTAGATTATCTTCCTTAACTTTTTTTCGTTTGTATCATTTTATTCCAGATGAATCTGGAAGTCATCTACGGAGATACTGACTCCATTATGATCAACACCAACAGCAAGTCTCTGGAGGAAGTGTTCAAGCTTGGTAATAAGGTCTGTTATGTCTCATTGTTTTTTTCTCATATAATAAACAAAATGTACATTCGTTCTTTAGTCTTCAGTTGAGTTTGCACTTTTGCATTCTCACTAAATGCACATCTGGGTGGTTATTATTTCCAGGTTAAGGCAGAAATTAATAAGCTCTACAAACTGCTAGAAATCGACATTGATGGCGTGTTCAAGTCACTTTTACTGTTGAAGAAGAAGAAATACGCTGCCCTGGTGGTGGAGAGCCATGGAGAAGGACAATACGCCGTCAAGCAGGAGCTCAAAGGCTTGGACATTGTCCGTAGAGATTGGTGTGACCTGGCCAAGGAATGTGGAAAGTATGTTAGCTATAAACCTAAAAGAGCTTTATCTTTGATCATTTTGCACCTAATCTGGAACACATTTTGTTGCAACAATGACACAGGCAGAAATTATGACTGAACCTTTCAGTGGTCTTTCCTTCAATTTTCTGTTTTTGTATAAATCTGTCCTCTCTCAGCTACGTGATCGGTCAGATCTTGTCAGAGCAGAGCCGTGATGTAATTGTGGAGAACATCCAGAAACACCTGATGGAGGTGGGAGAGAAGGTAGCAAGTGGAGACGTACCACTCAACCAGTATGAGATACATAAGGTGAATATGTGTTCATGTGTAATATATTATACTTCACTCTTAGATAAGGCAGATCTTATTTAAAGGCTTGTTACTTGTCTTTATAACATCTTTATAACGTCTTTATAGTTTATTGAGTGTAGGTTGATGGGCAATTTAATTGCTTTCAGATAAAATCCACAACACAAAGTGTTCAAAATGTAATGGGCTTGAATACTTTCTGAAGCCACTGTATCCTCATCTAGGCCCAATGTTTTATTGTCCCTCTTATGTCTTTGCACTTCCTCTCCCAGGCACTGACTAAGGATCCTCAGGACTATCCAGACAAGAAGAGCCTCCCTCACGTTCACGTGGCTTTATGGATCAACTCCCAGGGTGGTCGCCGCGTCAAAGCTGGAGACACAATCTCTTATATCATCTGTAAGGTGTGTCTGTATGGGGAAAAAAAGACAATCATACTTAAAATCCTGCAGTCCACAGAACATTATAGCTTGTTATATACCAGATAGACCAGTGTACAAATATTCAAAGATATATTTTTAATGTTCTGCCTCTTAACATTTTCTTTCTCCCCTAGGATGGTTCTACACTGGCAGCCGGTCAGAGAGCCTACACTTTAGAGCAGCTCCAGAAGCAGGAGAATCTAAGTCTGGACACTCAGTACTACCTGGCTCAGCAAATCCACCCTGTAGTGTCTCGCATATGTGACCCCATCGAGGGCATTGATGGCGTGCTCATAGCCACGTGGCTGGGTAATTTAATTACAGTTTTTTTGTAGACTGTGGAAGATCAGAAATTTCGGGTTGGCCTGTCTAAACACAAAAAACAAAAGAAATTGAAACATTTTTATTCACTTATTTCAAGTATTCAATTAAGTTTTGTAATTTAGTTTCACGTTATGCTACTAATCTCTCTTTATATGTCAGACTTGTTCTGTTATTTGATATTCTGACAGCTGAGACTGACAACTTAGAAAAGTTGTCACTCCTAACGTCACAGCAACATAATAAAAGTACAAAATAGTTGTTCCAGTTGTGTTTAAAGTAACATTTTTAGATGGGACTCGCATTGAATTTTTCTGGTCAGCCCTGTCTGTAAGTGCTAGATTAGCAGCTTAAATATCACTGTTTCTATCTTTACGATGTAGCCCTTCTACATCAGAGCTGTGAGTGTTGAGAAAATCTGTCCATCTTAGGCCTGGATCCCAGTCAGTTCAGGGCTCAGCAGCAGTACCAGAGAGAGGAGGAGGCTGACGGTATGTTGGGAGCTCCAGTCCAGCTGACTGATGAGGAGCGCTACAAAGACTGCGAGAGGTTCACTTTCACCTGCCCTCAGTGTGGCACTGACAACATCTACGACAGTGTCTTCGAAGGAGCTGTAAGTAATTTGTGCATACCATGGTAGCTGCCATGCTAGTTCCTCCAAACATGTGTCCTGTGTTTAATTACAGAACTGTGAGCATGACATAACCTTTCAAAATTGTTTTATATCCTCAAAAAGTTAAAATTTTATGTCCTGTGTCTGTTTAAAAACTTCAGCATACCCGTTTACAGGGAGCTGTTTGCTAGACTCACTCTTGAGTTGGCGCTGTTACTTCCTGGAGCCTTGATGAGGTGTAGTGTTGTACAGACAGACAATACTCTCGTTTGAAGCTCTGAAAGTGTCAGACTATTACATTAAGTACAAATGATAGTGTCTGCATCTGTGTCACCAGTGTTAAAGACTCAGCACTGTGAATTGAAATTTACATTACACAGAGCTTGGCAGCTACTTGTATGGGCGTACTGCAGCTGGAAAGAACAACTTTTGTCACTACAGATGCGTGTCCAAGAAAAAATGAAAAGTATGCACAATATGTGCAACGTTATACCATAGTTTATATCACCCTAAAGAAAATGTTGCAACAACAGCTCCAGATGATAATTTTTCTTAAGTCAACACTGTTAAAATCCTTGACAGATCTGAACGGATTAATGCACACACAAAGAACCTCACAGAGAGAGAGTGACTGCATTAGAAAAGGAAGGATAGCTTTTCTCACTAATGGTGTGTTTCTGTGGTTTAATGGATTAATCGGTGTATTAAAGTGGAAGAATGGTGCTTCTGAAGCATTTCAAACTTCCTGTGAAGGACTCAGGCTTTAGTCATCTTCTATATTGTGTCTCTGTCTGTATTTTTAGACAGCTGCCTGGCTCCAATACGGACTCTGTTTTCATTGGCATAGTTTGGACTCCACAACTTTAAAAGCCTTTCCTTAACCCCTGTTGCTCTTTGGACACACACACACACACAGATCTTCTGCTGTATGTCAGACCAAGGTTATGTGTGAGCGTGCGTGCACGTTATCAGCTTCTAATGAGGAGCAGGGCACGCAGCTTTTTCTTGTCTGGAAGACCTTAATAAAACTGACAACCCTCTGTCCTTATTAGTTTGGAGAACTTTCGTTAAATTACAAAAAAAGGAGTATACACACACACACTCCCCCAAAAGTGGATGAAATCATTATACGCTCACACAAGATCCAGTTTAAGTTAATCTAATTCTTGGGAATATATAAATAACTAATATATGGATAACTTTTTCTACTTTGATGATTTAACTGTAAAATATGGTCTTAAAATGTTATATCAGGTATCCGTCACAATATTTTCAAATTTTACACTAAACTACACAGGATGTATGTTTACTGGTGTTAATTTTCCACCATGCGTCATATGCCGGTATGCATGCACACACAGAGAAACTGATAAGACACTAAGTTAATTAGGGTGCTGAACATGGTCTAACAGCTCAGTGAGAAGGGAGGACAGATGGGCCTTGACTCCAGCACTGACACAGAGCCAAAGATGGTAGGAGGAGGCAGTGATGGATGATGGAGGACAGACAGAGGAGGAAAGTTGTTTGATGGGGTGTAGCAGGAGGGGGGGAAATGTGGAGGAGAAATAAAAAGTAGAGTAGAGCTGCGAATATTTCCTTGAGTTCACTTTTATTGAGAGTTGGGTGTCCCACTCTGGATTGTTAAATAAACATGCTGTGAAAGCTGCATATTATCAGGTCATGACATGGTGAACAGTTGACACTTGAAACATTTTGTGAAAAGTTTTGCATAAGTCTGTTTTAAGATGACATTGTGGTGCTTGGATTGCTTTGAGATTTTTTTTCTCTTATGTGTGAAAACAAGACAGCTTATTTTTAATCGTTTAGTTATAAAGTAGCCGACAAGTAAATGCTGTTAGATTTTAATAGATGCAACTTGTTAGGGAGGAAGAGTTTTAATCCAGAGCAACAAAAAAACATGAATACTAAGATGGAGAGGGTTAATGTGTGTAGCTCCATATGAGGGAAGTTAAATTGGTTGATTGACTTGAACTGGCCTAAAACCTGATGGTCTTGATGTAAGCAAAGCCAAAAAAATTAAAAATAAAATACTGCGTGTGCCTGGGTGGGAGGGTGTCACATGGGTGCGTGTGTGTCACTGACTTCACTGCAGAAACCTTTTTTTGCTGCTGTCAATGTGACAGTTAAATTGAGTTGACGTTTAAAGGAGCCAGTGTTTAAAAGTGTGTTATATTTAGTGTAATTGTACCGTGGCTCCTTTTTTTAATTGCATTAACTATGCTGTCAAGTGGACTGGGGTATTAAGGTCATGTTGATCTGTTTTCTTCAGGCTGGTATAATATTAAAATATCCTGGGCTCAGGAGTGTTTTAAACCTTTATGCCTTCGACACTTGACATGTTCTTGTAGAGGTTTGCAGGTAATGACAAAGTTGCTATGTTCTGTTGCTTTTTTCTCATTACAGGGTTAAAATACCACTGTGATGAATCTCAGTTCACAGTATTTATGTACAGGACACTACATCTAGAAAGTGTGATGGGAGTGAAAGTTTATTTATTACGAGGCTGGAATAGATGCTTCCCCCTCAACTTTTTCATTGTGTCAGTGTTTCTTATTTTATTTTTTTTTATTTTATTTTATAATTTAGCGTAAATAACACTCTGATCATGACTATTATAACAGCAGGAGGACCAGCTGATCCCGGTGTTGTGTGGCCTTTAACAGATCTTATTAGCAGATGTTTGTGACTGCTGTAGAAAAGTGTCTCCACATTATTACTTCAGCTGTGCATCCTTCACGCTGCATGTTAGACTATAAAACTGGTCTAATGTCTGACAAAATGTTGGTGGAGGTCGATGTGTAAATTGTCATGTGGCAGACAGAAACTTAAAACACTACATAAAGAGTTGTGGAACTTCCTGGTTGCTGAAACACATAAGGTCAGTGTTCTTTTAGTACAGTGTGGTTACAGGGTTTACAGATTAGTGTTAAAACAATAATTCAGTTTCAGATCCTGTCTCAATTTTGGATAAATTTGATACTCATGGTGATGTCTTTTGTTCACAACTGCAACGTCGAAACCTTTTATTATGAATTCGCATCTGACTGGCTACTTCTCCATAGCAACAGCGGCTGAAGCTCTTCATGGAGCTGGTGAAGTTGATACTGTACATTAGTACTGCTTGTTTGTAAATATTGACACTGATGTTTGTTTTTGTTTTTTGTTTTTTTGCTTCATTGCTACATTTGAAATAATAATCTGTATGCATATGGATTAATGTGTTGCTTTTCTCAGATGTGACACATGCTGTATTCTCTCTTTTTAATTAATTTATTTGTTTATTTTCTTTCAGGGAGCAAAGTTGGAGCCCAGCTTAATGCGATGCTGTCACATCCCTTGTGGAAACAGCCCCATCGACTACGCTGTTAACATCAGCAACAAGCTGTTACTTGACATCCGTCGTCATGTCAAAAAATACTACTCTGTAAGCATTTCTCTGTTTGTATTCCAGTTTGCAAGTGTGAATGAGGTTTTTACAGCTTTGGTAAATACTACTAGTGCAGTAGATAAGGCACTGCTGTACACATACGTCACATCACATATTCATCCTTGTTCTTCCCCACCACCTGCAGGGCCACAAATGGACTTTTAGTTTTCATTTACTGTCTAATGCTGCAACTTGTTAGACTAGCACAGCACAGCTGGCCAGCTCTGTCTTGTTTACATCTCTTTCTCCAAGGTACAAATTATTTAACTACACTACATATTTTAGAACATGTGCTTCACTTCATTGAAAGTACACACAGAATGTAAAATGAGTATATGATTGGTCCATTAATACTACAGTTCAACTTTATGCACTTCTAAGTATAACCGCTTGTTACCGTTATTATTATTACTGCTATCTAACACATTTCTAAAAAACTAAATGAATGCTTAAACTGACAAAATACAAACTCAAGGCATCAGGAAAACAATTGTATGTAATGAAATAATCAAAAACGTGAAAACTGACCTTCCACAAAGTGTCTCTTTGGGTGATGCAACAAATGCAGTAATGGTACGAGAATCCTGCCAACAAAGAGATGCTGGACTAAAGATGATAGAAACCTCAGCGGGGCACTGTGCTGACATTTTCAACCAAAGAGCACATTATCCTTGCATAATGAAAAGAGCAGCAGAAAGATTTGGTAAGAGCATGATCCATGAAAATACTTAAATGGCCATTCTTATTTTGAATACCACATTTAACATGCACTCTTATCTGTTTTTTTAAGAGGGTAAGGGGAAATTTAAAGGACATGTCTGGGGAAACTGGGTCATTGGAGAATCCTAAAATACAAGAAATTTAATGTATTTACAACTGTAAAGATCAGCAGATTTGTCTCAATTCAGGTATTTGGCTTGAAAGAATATTTAAAAAAGAGTATAAGCTTTACAGATTCAGTTATTTTTGTAGACGGACATCTACAGGCGAACCTTAGAACACGTCTAGTTAAACAGTTTCCACTCACTTTCTGACTTTCACTGATTTTCATGTTACCCAATTCTACATATTAGGGCATTAATGCAATATTATTGCTTATTGTTTTTCACTTGAAACAAACTGTGACAGCAGCCGTGTTCATGTCATCGTCTTACAAAGCTTTTACCCATGTAGCACTAAGAACTGAGGGGTTTGGTTTGTTTTGGTACAAACACTGATTTGGTCAGGATTTAGGGTCTTTTTCTTTTTCTTTTATTTTATGCCGTGGTCATACATTATCCGTTGCCTCTTGTTGTCAGATGGTGTGTAAACAGCTTTAAACTTGGTCATCTGTACAACACAATACCACAGAGTGCAACTATCACAGTTGCCACAATGCTTAATTACACTACTGGGCAGGTGCATGTCGGGCTTCAGTGTAGGCTCCACGTAGGCGTGTTTGATGCAGATGCATAAATCAAGCTTTAATCTATATCATATAACCCTCATAAAAATGCCAATTGTTACCCTGATTATTTGCCATTGTAAACTCTACATACAGCTTTCAGCTGTTCTGATGAAACAATCACTGTGACGATAGCACCTTTAACTTGGAAAACTGACTTTAACCTTTGTTGTTAAGGAGGAGTTTGGTCATTAATTTAAAAGAAAAAATATTTACTCCTCGACATACCTGATGATAACAATGTTATTATAAATTCACACTGGCTACACTGAGATATTGTGTAGACTGACAGTGGGAATAGAGGCTGTGGTGCAATAGTATAGACGACAAGATGTCACTGTCCTGAGAGCAGCTTGAGAGTGAATTAAACTGGATTCCTGTGTTGCTCTCTCTCTCTCTCTTCCTCTCCCCTTCTCTCCCCTCTTCCCCCTGGTAGCTTCTAACACCTTGGTCTTGAGTGAGTGGAATGTACTGTCTGTAAAAGTGTGTGTGCGTATGTGGGGGTTACTCTCCCACAGTGCTGAACAGAAATCAATTAGTGCAGTGAATGTGTGGGGAGCGAGTCCCCCTCAACCCCTTTGTCATGATGTGTGAAACAGCTGCTACCACTGAATACTTACACCACACACAGCACCACACACACACACACACACACACACACACACACAGCACCACACACACACACACACACTCACACACTATTGGAGGCTGATCAGCAGTGGACACAGCACACACAGCGGGGCAATGAAGAGGGGTAATATTGTGTAATTAAGGATTCCTTTCAGGCCGGGGGAGAGTTCAAATAGAGCTGTTTGTCTGGTCAGATAGAGTGAAAGCTCCGCACCTCTGTGTGTGTGTGTGGTGTGTGCACACGGTATATGTACATGTGTGTTGGCGTCCTAAGCGAGCACCACAGAGACATTAATCATTAGTGAAATTACCTCCTGCCCCCACCACCACCACCCTCATCCAAACCATTATCAATAAACCAGCACCCTGAGAATGGGCAAACACTTGTTCACACCTCACACACACACACACACAGACACTATGTTGTCATCCTCTCCTCCTCTTGTCCTGCTGTCTTTGGCAAAATTAGAGATTCGGTTGTTTCCTGAACCACCCAATTCTTCTTCTTTTTTTTTTTAACCACTCCCACCTAACCACCGTTGCCATGGCATTTAACAAATTATTGCAATTACCCTCGTCATGCGGGTCGCCCCTGGAAACGGGCTGAGGGGCAAGAGAAGAAAGGGGAAGGGAGGGAGAGACAGGGTGAATGAAGACCAGAGAAGGTGATAATCCTGTTTTGAACAAAAGGTCAAATTGTTGAATAGAGAAGCTTTGATTAAGCGGAGGAGGTACAAAGTGGAACGGTTTGAGCTCTATTCACGGTGTGTGTGAGTGTGAGTGTGTGAATGTTTGCGAAGTAGACTGATTTTAGGTCTTTTCACTGGAAGTGTAGAGCTGGAAGTGTTCGCTGCTGAAGCACTGAAACAGAGGGGTGTGTGCGTGTGCGCGCGTGCGTGTGAGTGTGAGTGTGAGTGTGTGTGTGTGTGTGTGTGTGTGTGTGTGTGTGTGTGTGTGTGTGTGTGTGTGAGAGTGTGAGTGTGTGTGTGTGTGTGGCAGGTGGATTCCTCTAGTACAATCATGTCAGCCTCTCCCCTGTGTAGTCATCAAGTGATTAGTTCAATGATCAATTAATAGTTATTTACCACTACAACTGCCATTTCATAGATTAATAGGGTCATAAAGAAAATATCCAACAGATTTGTTAAAAGTAAATGATTTGTTAGTTATTTGTAACCCTTGTTAACAATACCTGACCACTAACTGCAAAAGGTAAAATCACATAGCTGTTTTTTGTTTGGGTTCCATATTTTATATCAATACAAAAAAATGCAAAGTGACCATGTGTTTTTTGTGTGTGTGTGTTTTTAGTCTCTTATCTCTAAATGGCCATCAGCAAATGAGATTTTAGTTGCAGCAGGTTCAGTAAGGTTTTCTAGATGTTCCTCTGTCCAGCAATGTCTTCCAGCTCCTATGGTGAGATTCTGTGGCGTTGCCATGCCTGATGAGGTAAATCATTTCTCTAATCTGTTCTACGCTGGGAGCTCCTACTAGCTGCTTTTGTCGATGTTGGCGGCAAAATTCAAGACCAAGAGGGTTGCAGTTGAAAGCAGTGATTATTTTCAGTTCAGTTTCAGTTTATCAAAAAAAAAACAAAAAAAAACAGAAAGACTCATTTGAACTTAGCAGAGCCAAATGTGATGCAAAGATCTTACTAGTTAGACTGCAGTCAAAACACCACAGCAAACTTTTTACTCAGCAAATTACTGAAATGGTTAATAAAGTTCAAATTTTCGTTGTGTGTTCAGGACTAAGCAGCTGTACTGGGACCAAACAGTTATTTAGGAGGAGATTGCCCATTTGCCACTATCTCTATGAAGGCTGTGCAGCTTCAGTGTAGTACAGTAATACAGAGGATGTTAAAGTATCTGTGACCAGACTGTAAGAATGTAACAGAGCACGTTGGTTTGAGAAGAGATGAGAGTTAAAAAAAAAAAAAATAGGACAAACAAAGAAGAAGCAGAGAGAGGGTATATTTCTCGGTGGTCCCTGTAGTGGCCTGGTCTTGCCTCTGTTTGGTTAAATTATGTGGAACTCATTTGACGTCTGCATTCAGTGTGTCGGGTATCCACTGCTATAATTATGCAATTATGAGCCTTTATTCTCTCACGTCCGACTGTACACCCCCACCCCCCACCCTTCGCTCTGGCAAAATGCCTCAATTAGATGTTTTTGTTTTTTTTTTTTTTTCTTCCTGCCTCACTCCTCATGTGCTCCTTGTTTTTAGTCTTTTCTCTGTGTCTCTTACAGGTCTGCTGCACTTAATCCTAACTTTTGTAGATTTGTGTTGCTTCTCTGGATGAGCTTTTCAGTCATATTAGCAGAGCAGAAGGGTTTTGTGGGTAGTAATCGCATGAATGTTCGCACTTGAGTCTTTGATGTGTTTCCTGTTAATTAATTTTAATGCGTGTGCATTGAAAGCGATTAATATGTTTGTGCTTACAATGAATGTTATGGGAACGGCAGTGTGTGCCTAGGCTTGTGTCATAAGAAAAAAAAAAAAACAAAGAATAGATGGAGCTCAAACAGGCTCTCACTCTCATGCACCTTATCTGCCACCTTCACAAACCATTGTCCTGCACATGCCTTTATCAGAGATGGCAAAGCGTTTTCATTTCCCATGATGCTCAGCTCTTTGTACAAGCTGGGTGGAGGTGTTTAGATAATTAGTCTTGGAGCTGGGATCTGTGGGTAAAGCTGTGAACTCTGGGACTTTCTAATTGATTTGGGACATATGTGTGTGTTTGTGTGTTTGGTTTTAATTTAGAAGAGATTGGCTAGATCTGTGTGTGTGTGTGTGTGTGTGTGTGTGTGTGTGTGTGTGTGTGGCTATGCGCGTACACTGCATGAAGCAGTTCTTTTCCTGTCTAATCCTAAATCTCCTGTTTAGTTGATAAAAAAAAAACAAAAAAAAAATTAGTGTAAGATATGCAGTATGTTTTTAAGTTGACTGTGTGGCAGAAACACACACTGCGTGACTGTCATAACTGGATCATTTTTATGGGTTTAAAAGCATTTGGATTCCTGGATAAGTTTGATGTTACAGAATCAAAAACGGAATTACATCTGGGCAATTCAGAAGAACAATTAGTCCAGCCGTGGTATCTGTTCGTATGGATATTGTCCCATCACACTGCGGCTGTGATGTAGTGTAGTTGACACTTACTTTACCACTTGTGCCACAATTGTGTCACACATCAGTGAGCCAGTGCACAAGTATTTTCTCTGTTGTAATTGCAGTTTAAATACAAAAATTATACTAATGTATTCTCCCCCTTAAAGTAAAAGTAGTAAAATATAGAAAAGCTCTGGAACAAATCTGCTGTATTGTGTAATAAGGTGATAAAAGGACAAACCTAAATGTAAAGCCAAAATTATAGTGTAACAGCAGTCTGACTGAGGTTAAAACAAGTTTACAATAGTTTTGCAGATGAATGGAGAGAAGATTGTAGTGTCCAGGTGTGTCAGGGGGGTACAGACTCATCCACTGTAATATCATGTACTTGATTTAGACCCATTTGAGTTGAGCGTGTGTTGATCACTGTGAAATTTTAATTACACTCTTTATTCAAAGTTTTAAAAATGAAAAGGTCTACTAAGTTGATTTGTATTAGAGGTTGTTTGTTTCTGACCCCCTCTATACACAGCTACAGTTTGTCCTGTTTGGTTTTCACCATCAAAGGTTCCTGCACAGTGGGAAAGGACTGATGCAAAGAAGAAAAATAACCCTTACTGTTTAGTTTTTATGTTCAAAGCTGATTAAGAGCATAGACAAAGACAAACCTAGAAAGCAATCAGAGAAACGGTGCATGCTTGTAAGTGTGCGGTGGGTGTGAGAGAAAGACAGCTGCAGTGGTTTATTTGTTAGTGACTGGAAGGAAGGAAGGAAGGAAGGAAGGAAGGATAGATAGGTAGATGGAGGAAAGAAGTACTGGCGTTGATGGTGGTGGGTCTTATGCTCTGTCATTAGTTGGGCATTAACCCCCTCCCCTTTAAACCCTTCTTAGTAATGACAGGGCATAAGAAGCAGAGAGAGTTGGGGGGTGCTAGAAGAATACAGGGAGATTAAGAGGGTTAGACCACAGCACCTGCCCAGGGTCACTACCTCACCCTAGGGGGTCCTAACTACTGCCGTT
Organism: Anabas testudineus; assembly: GCF_900324465.2. NCBI lineage: Eukaryota > Metazoa > Chordata > Actinopteri > Anabantiformes > Anabantidae > Anabas > Anabas testudineus. Next base: position 25,843,095 of record NC_046611.1, read on the forward strand.
TTGGCTGTCCACTGCTCTGCCTGTCTGACAAATACTGAGAGCAGGACCCCGACCCACAGCAGCTGAAGATACATTCAAATGTAAAGAGAGAGAGGAGGCTGGGATGTAAGGTCAGATGGAAACCACCCTTTTGCTCTTAAAATTTTAAAAGTCAGGGAGTTGACTAAATGCTCTGAAAATCACAGAATGAAACGTAACAAACAAGTTAATAATTTTCTGCTTTGTTAATGTGCATTTTCTCTATAAATGTACTGTTTGTCTATCACTTTGAATAATCAGCCGTGGATAAAATGTCTGAATGTCTGGAAAAAAACCAAAAAGAATCTGTTACATTTTCCAGAGCATCTTTATTTCAAATATACCAAATATATTTACAGATCATGTTTTGTGTTGCTTGATTCAACAAGGAACATGCAGCAACAAATCTTACATTTTAGAAGTTGTAAGAATTAGTTTAACTTAAAACACTTAAAACAAAACTTAACAAGTCTGTCAGTCATCTACTACAGTTTTCCAATCATCAGATGTGTCTCTCGTAGGGCTGGTTGGTGTGTGAGGACCAGGCCTGTCAGAACAGGACCAGACGGTTGCCCATCGCCTTTTCCAGACATGGACCCATCTGCCCTGCCTGCCACAGAGCTACTCTCAGACCTGAGGTAAAACAACATCAGCATTCACACCTGGACGTGCAGATCTATGCATTCCTGTCAGAAGTACACACCAAAGTGAGAATAATATAAACAAAACCAAACTCTGGGTTCTGGTTGTGATGAATTCAGATGTTGGCACAAACTCTTGGATTCTGTATGTTTTGTCCAGGTGGTGGTGCTATGGAGCTGAAGTCCCTTTCATATGTGCTGTACATCTCAACTTATGAGTATCACATTTCAGCATGTACACAGTGATTAAAAAATGATCTTTGTCTTGCAGCACCTGGTTGTGTATGTGATACACATACCTACACATGTTTGAAGACAGTGGGGTAGTTTATGTATTAAAAGCATCTGTCTGTCCAGCTCTTGGAGCCACCTTATGAACACTTTGTTAGCTTGACCACTGGATTTAAAAGAAACACTCTCCCTTTCAATTTGAGTGTGACGGTTCAATCAGTTTCTTGTCCCCTCTTTCTCTGCCCCATTCTTACCATTCCTGTAGCAACCCTCGCCTTAACTCTCTTGTCAATTTTATATCTTGCGTGCTCTGCTCTTGTTTGTCCCCCCCTCGGCTGCTTTGCTGTGTCTGGCTCTGTGGCGACAGGTTGTAAACCAGAAGGCCAATTTCTGCTGTCACTGTAGCCACTTAGGCGGCCATTGCTGTGCCTGAGGGCCGTGGCACTTTAAACTGCAGGCTGAATAAAACATTTAACTCTCTGTGCTCACTCACCACACTTTTTTTTCTACCCTAAAACCTGCAGCCTTCATTTTACCTGGTTTCTACCACCGTTTGACTCCCCACTTTATCACTACATTGTCTTTTTATTCTTCTGTGGAGGACAAATGATGATGACAATAGATTAAACTAGATTTAACATTTACAAGCTGCATAAAGCTATAAGGTAGTGTTAATAAAATCACACAAACAAAATGGAAAAGGGAAACAGACGCTTGAATTAAAGAGGTCATTATCAAATACTCTTAAAGAAGTAACGATAAAGAATACAGTGGTCTGGCTGAGCACTTATACATCACAAGAAGTAAAACCTTCAGTGGGTTATGTGAAACAAAAGTGTACTCGAAAGTTATAAGTATTGTGCAATCACTCTGGTTTGTGATGTCTGCAGTATAGAAGACGATCAGTAGCAGTTTAGACTTCTGATTCTAAATAGTTTTCCCAAATTTTTTATTTCTGTTATTTATGGTTGAAATTATTTCAAACATAACAGTTAATTCACATCAAGCTTATCAGAAATGAAACATTTGGTCTGTAGCTCGGATTAATGGCTAAAGCATTGTCTGTTGACTAGGTGCTGGGAGTGTGCAGGAATTTAACAGTTTCTTATACAGGTTAACAAGTTCATACATTTTTCATAGAGCATACAGTGTTAGATCTATTAATTTCATATTATCTTACTTAAACCATTGACTGTGTTTAATTGACATAATAACATGCACATTCTCTTTGTCCTTGACGGTACGCTGCCATGCTCACATTAGCATCATTCTACTACTGCTACCTGTCATAGATAACATACATGGGAAACACACAAGCAGGTGTCCTACATTGTTTACCTTTGCAGTTAACACACATAAATGTAGTGGAAACGGCAGTTGGCAAAAATAGTGTGCCTCCACTGAAGGTGTTACTTTCATAAATTCAATGTGTGACATTTAAGTACAGAACGAGCTTTGAAATCAACCATTCAGGCAGCTGAGACAGGAAGTCTGAACTCTTCTTCTGCGGGGTTCTGATTTTCCTACTGCTCACTGCCATTGGTCAGGGATGCTGCACTGCCAACAAAGGGGCACTAAATACTAAAGGTCCTCTGATACGGTCACAGACCCGACTTAAAACAACTTAAACTACATTTTTTGTTCACTTCTTTTGTGCGCTGGGTCTTTTGATATTTAGGCTTCCACACTATAGGCTAGAAATTAGCTAGCTATGTAGCATCACAGCAAGCGTCTGACCTCTGATCTCCACCTGGGAAGTGAGATGTAAGATGAAGTGTGATTGATATTAGTCTACACTGACTTTTTTTTTTCCAGTGTTAGGTAACACTGTTGTCTGAATCAAGCCAGTGCACAGAGATTAATATCCCAGCAGCTTACATGTTAAATTGCTGCCAATTATGCAAAGTACTCAAGAGGCCATTCATGTCTGTTTGAGCTAGTGGTAGATAGACTGGGCTCAAAGAAGAAGAAGATGAGAAGATGATGCATCCACCTCCCCAAAGAGGAGCGTTTATTTCTTTCTTTTTTGGAAGCTCCATCAAATATCCAGAGCTGGATGCCTGGCTTTCTGTGTCTGCCTGCTGGATAACTCTGGCTGCACTCCCTTCATGCTTTTTATGTGCCAGTATCATCAGAGATTATCAGGATAATATCAGCAGCAGCCACAAAGACAATCAGAGTTTTTTCTCTGTGTACGCTGCACAAAAAAACACTTTGTTTGTGCCAGAGCTTTTGTAAAGGAGCGTCTTGTTTGTGACACTGCATTCCCTTTCCTCTCTTGCATCATGGTACATTTACCATCGCTGTGGGGGCTGCCTGTCCTCTCTTCTCCTCCCTTCATCCGTTTCTCTCTCACTCTGCCTCTTCCTTTTTTCGCCCTCTCTCTCCCTCCCTCCCTCTCTCTCTCTCTCTGGACACAGATTCAGAGCGTGATCTGATCTCCATGTAATGGGAGAGTAATAGGCACTCTGCCTTGATTGGTTGGTAATTTGGGGGAGTTATGCACAGGTGCAATTTGTAATATTTTCAGTAAATTAAATTTCTTTCTCTTCCTCTCTCCCTCGCTCTTCATCTCCCTCCCCCAGCTTCTCCCTCCCTCCACGGCGCTTAACTCAAATAGGCAATTTTTTTCTCACCCTGTTTCAAATGTCTGTCCTGGCTTCCCCTTTCTTTCCTCCTTTTTATTCAATGCTTTCTTCCCCTGCTCCTTTCTTTTCATTCTCTTTACCTCCCCTCCCTCCCTCCTTAGCTCTTACACTCTGTCTTCTCGTGGTTTACTTTTCCTCTCCTCCTCTCACCCTCCCTTTCTGTCTCTCTCTTTTTCTCCCCTCGTTTTATTGATGTACGCTCAGGCACCCATTAGAGCTCCCTTTTTCCCTCTAGTGGAAATTGCAGCATGTTAATTTTCACACAAATTACGGCAATAGCAGGTATCTCTATTTGATACATTATAGCGGGAGCAATCAGAGATAATTGAGTGCCTTTCAGAGGGAGACGGCTGCATTCACTGCCGGCTCAAAGCTGCCCCATTATCGCCTAATCGCTCTTTAAACACTGAATTTTGCCGAACAAAAATTCTTGTCATAATTTTGCTTAAGTGTATTTGGAAATCACAGTCCTTTGAGCGAGGATAATTGAAATCAAATCCCTTTCACTGGAGCTGACATTTCTACATTTCCCCCCAATTGAAATTAATTTCAAAAATTGAGCATGAATATCTTCAAATAGCAGGCAATTATGCCTTTCAATGGGGAGAAATTACCGGTGCTGAATCGTTGGAGGCTTGCGGGCGAGAGCACCAGTTAAATGCCTTTGTTTCCCGCCGTGTTTGCCTAGTAAAGATTTACATATATTGACTCATTATGGTGTCTTGTGAAGCTGATCGGCGTGACTACCACAACCGGCAATAACGTTCATCGCATCTAAAAAGCTCAAGAGTTTTAAAGCCTTGTGGCCTCACAGCTGAGGGAAAATGTATGTTTGTTTCTCTCCACCCCCCCACTCCCCCTTTTCTCACTCCCTCTCTCTTTCTGCAGCTGCAGTTGTGTGAGGACTTGGATATTGTAGCTTCTGTATTTACAATGCATGTTTGCAGCTAAGCTAGAGGAGAATATGGAGAAAAGTGTGGCCTTGTTTGTGCCACTGATGCTGCATGTCAGTGCATTGAACAGTGTGTCAGCAGCGTGCACACTTTCTATCCATGATAAACCGTGTTTTTGTTTTTGTTTGGCCTGCTGTACTGTCTTTCCTCACATGCACACAGAGGCATATTGTCTGAAAGACTACCTTTTCATTAGCTGCTTCACTGGTGGACTTGAGCGACGGTGTAGTGAGCGAAAGTTCTTTGGAGGTCAAATGTGTGTGTTTTTATGTGTGTGCATGTTAGTCCCTTAAAAGATAGAGACAGGTGTTTTTAGACTGGGGAAGTCTTGAGTGCTCCTTTTATTGTGTGAGCCATTTTAGACTGTTGCTCTGTGATTTGGATCAATTTGTGTGATTTAGCCTCCTTTTCTTATTTCTTATGTGTTTTTTTTTTTTCTTCTTTATTTTATACATCCTGTCTCTGTTCTCCCTTTCATCTCTCACATCTCCTTCTTCCTTTTGGCTAAGCCGTGTTTGTGCGTGTGTACATGTGCCAGGATGTGTATATGTGTGTGACGGGAGGGGTAGTCAGCCGGGGAAGGAGGCAAAGGAGCAAGGGGTACGAGGTGGGGGCTGGGGGGTCCTACGCTCCCAGGAGAGAGGCAATTTCACAGCTGGTTTGCTCCTTAGGCAGTCAGGCTGAAAATGCTGCAGATTTGTGGAGCAAATTGAAATGGTGTCAGTGCAGGAACAAAGCGTCGAGCTGAATGACGAGATACGTGTGTGTGTGTATGTGTGTGAGAGAGAGAGAGAGAGGAAAGAGTGAGGTGGGGTTGAGGGGATCTAAATTCAATAACAACCCTGTAACATTTTAGCCACGCCTTTCTGACACCTGTCAGTCAATCAGTGTGCAGCGACTGGCCCGCCCACAATCAGCATTATATTGTTTGAATGTGCTGCTGGTTGTGTGTGTATGTGGGGGGTGTTCTCTGTGTGTTTTATTTTTCAAGAGGAAGAAGTGGTGTGTGGTGTTTGTGCCGACCGAGCTTGTTCAACCTTGGCAACCGTAACCGAGGCTCCATTATGGGATGTGCATGGTTTGGTTGTTGACTAGGCAGTGCATCAACGGTCAACAGCTGTGCATGCCATGTGGGCAGCCATAGAAAGCCATTAAACACACACACATTCACACATCACATAGTTTACATTTAGTTGCATTAGAAACTCTTGCCACTTGATTATGCCACAGCAGCAAAAACTGAAATTACAATTACGCACGTTGCCGATTGGCAGGTATAATGGCTACACACAAACTCACTTCACTCACACACACAGATACTGACACACAGGAATTGTCAGGGGATTCTTCCTGGTGGTAATAATAAAGCACTCGGCGCACACCTGATGGCAGTGTGGGGTCGGGGCTTAGCATGCCCTCTCCAGCGTAGCAGGGAAATGACGAGCCAATAACTGCAATTAAACATGCAGTATAATGGCTAATCAAATTGACAGCCTCGGCTGTTCGCATGCCTCTCTCACAATGGCTTATCACAACAAACTATTATGAGGGAGGGTATTTCAGGCCTGATCCCCTCTTTTCTTTCTCTCTCTCTTCCTCACTGTCTCTGATTCTCTCCATCTCACATCTTTTTGTATTTTTACCCTTTCCCTCTCTCTTTTTTATTCTCTTTTTTTTTTTCACTCCCACCTTTCTGTCTTGCTCATCCTCTCCATCTCTCCCTCTCGCTCCTCTCTCTTTCTCTCCCTCTCTCCCTCTTACAGGCTGTCATGTGGCTCCAGTTAATTGCAGTGGAGATTAACAAAGCAAGCAAATTTGTTTTCTTGCTTTACTGTGTCACACAGAGGAAGGGAGATGTTTTCTGGGAGCTAAACTTGCATGAACAGAACCGGGTGCACATTTGTAGAGTCATGTTCAATCTACTTGCTTCTCAAATTGGTAAATATGGTTTATTAATCTGTTTTGGATATGTTTGTGCTCTGTCGTGATCTTGACTCAAACAATGTCTGACAGACTAAAATAACAGGAAAAATAATGTACTTACTTATTTCTGCACTCACACAATGTGAACACAATCAGGAAACAGGGAAAATCTTATGATTATTCCAACCTATTGTTTTTCATGTATTAAAAGCTTCGATAAATGCACTTACTTTCAATTACCGGTTAAATAATTGATAAATTGTCTCAACTTTTCAAGGCCTAATGTGACCTTGATCTTCAAATTTATTTTATCTGACCAAGAGCCCAATATGCATTAGATAGTAGGAGACTGTTTAATATGTTGTTGACACCTCTGTGTGTCTTACACTGACCTTATTAAGCAGGTCAGGTAAAGATGTGTGAAGACCATATTCTTTAAGGTCGATATTAATTTCTTTCTTGGTTTCATTCAGTCACATTAGGCCATCAGTCTTGATTTCAGTGCCTTGTATTACCCACTCTAAAAATAATTTCAATAAGTTCCATGTGGTACACAGGGTTTAAATTCAAGAAAAAGAGAGCACTGCTAAGTAATCGATATGTCACTGGTAGAAATTCCTACAACATTAGCTCTGACTTGCAGTTGGAAGATGTTTTTGCTTCTCAAATATTTAAATTCATGGTCTATGCAACATGACGCAAATGTTAGATTAGCTCTACAGAGAAGACAAAAGAATGAATGTGGTACAAAGGTTGGAGGACAACGGTGTTAAGGTGACTGGGACAGGTTAGCTGCTTTGCCTTACTTCATTCGTTTACACCGGCACTTTTGATGACCTATCTGAAGCCTCATATCACCACTACAGCAACACTTTTACCACAGTAGACTTGTACACTAGTACACTTCTTTGTCTTGTGTTATCATTGAAATAACACTGTGTGTGTGTGTGTGCGCGTGTGTGTGCGCGTGTGTGTGTGTTCTCTTTGCAGTACTCTGAAAAGGCCCTGTACAACCAGCTCTGCTTCTACAGATTCATCTTTGACTGGGAGTATGCGGTCGCCAAAGTACTACCACCTGATGAGAGAAGTAAGATTGTGCACACACATCATGTGTGTTGCTTGATATTGTGCTAATAGTGTGTCTGCTACAGTATTTATTTATATAAATACATTTTGTCATATTTATTCAGTTTTTGTTTTTGTTCTACAATACTGCCTTTGGCGCTAAAATCAACTTACTAGAAACACTATTGAAGTTTGAGATTTGATGTCTTAACAATGCTTCCTCACAAATACACATACAACATAGCATTAGCAATCAATGTCTCAACGTAAACCTTTTACCCAGGCTGCACTTACAATATTCACCAATGATGTGAGACACACACAAGCAGTGGAGTATGGGCATTGGATATGGGGAGGGGGTTAAGGACATTCAGCTCCTCGAGTCGACAGCCCTAATTTAGGAGACGGATTCAATCACACACACATACAGAATGCAAAACGCTCCAATCACTGGAAGAAAGGAGGAAAGAGCCCTCCATCGTTCTCCCTCTACCCTCACTGTCCATTTCTACCTCTTTCTCCTTTCTCTGTCTCTCTCTCTCCCTCTCTCTCTCTCTCTCTCTCACCCTCTCTCTCCCCCTCTCCCTCTCTTGGACAGGCACTCGTTTGGCTGTGTTGATTGAAAACAGGTTTTAGATTTAGGGAAATGATAGGGGGAGTAATGGGCGAGCTGACGAAAGGATAGCCCTTCTCCTATAATGGGACATGGAGCGTATATTTCCCCCCTTGGACTCAAATAGACGCTACTCCAGCTCTCTGGGCGCGCTCGGTAGGCGTCAGCTACAAGGCCTCTTTACCCATAGTTCTCCCTGATTGATGTCACTTGATTAGAAAGGGCCTCTGGGCCGAGTGATTTATTTATTTGATTAAATATTTATGTATGTATGTTATTTATATATGTATGCCCGAATGCTGAGAGTGTGTGAGTGTCAGGCCAGACCTGAGTGAGGCAGCAAAAGAGTGAGACAGCAGAGGTAAATATAACGTGTAATCAACAGATGACCACTCACAAGATGGAGGGAGCTGAAATAGGGGGATTGGACTGGTGTAGAGGAGGAGGCGAAGGGAAGGAGTACTAACATGATTATAGCCTCCATTTTTGCTTTCTTTTATTTCTGTCTTTGCCCAGATGCAAGAAATCATCGCCAATCAGTTCTTGATTCTCGTCCTTTCTTTATGTTCCTGTGCTTTGCAGTATTTTGGATCTACTCTGGGCTTTTTCTTCCAGAGTCCCAGTATTAGTTTGAACCTCACAGTTTAATACAAAACAAAACATTACAGGGACATTCTTTAGTTTGCAGCTAACTATGGAAATGTGTGCTCACAGTTTACCTAATAGCGGTTGTTTAGTAGACAACAGGTAAAGTTGTTGTGTCTTGTCTTGTCTGGTAAGGACTGCATTTCATGGTTCACTGACACCTAATCAGTGTTTAGTAGTCCAAAGACACGGACAGGCTAAGTAGACATATGCTGTCTGTTCAACCTTCAGACAATACTGTACACCATTGGTCCCGTTGTGTGGGCTTGTAACCATTCAAAATAATGTATTGGTACATGTTGCATGCTTACATGAGCCGTGCAGCCAATTAGGGATTTTGGCTTCTAGATTAGATAACGTTTAAAGGATCCGTTCATCTGTCCTGAAAGAATAGTCAGGGGCTTACATTACATACATTAGATGCACTGAAAGAGGTTGTATGTGTTCTTGTTCTGTGCAAAAATAATCTCTAAGGAGGTTTAAGCTTTCTAAGTCTTTAAATTAAGTGGATTTCTTCCAAAGTTAAAGTTTTTTTTTTCTTATTGTGAGATTCCATGGGCCTGAAGTTATTGGGGTTATCAAAACCTCAGGTTCATGACAATGTCCTGTTGACATATACTAATACCTTTTTGATTCCCATTATATAGCTATTACAGATTTAATTCATAATTATTATGGCTCTATTCCAGTGTTTAAGTTAAACATCTGTTTGTTTAAGCCACTGTAGAAAACAAATAGCTCTCCTACAATGTGCTTAAAATCAGTTTGAGAGACAGGATACGTGTCTGCATCCTGCCTGTAACACCCAGTACTCTTCTGCTACTGGTGTCGTTCAGCACCGCCCAGCACTCTGCACAGTTAACAGTCACAACAAGTCTCCTGTTTGCCTCATCGGGCTTGACAGCCACTAGATGTGACACGAAATTAGAATGTGGAGTTTTCATTTAAATATGTTTTCAGTATTAAGCCAAGTCATTCTTTAATAAGAGACTTAATTTCATTAGTAGTTGTATGTGGTAAGTGATTGCTAAGTGGTGCAGAACTCCACAAGTCCCAGTTAAACATTGCAATAATGCTGTTTTGATGATGTGATGGAGTTAATGAACAGGATGGTGTAACTTAATGGTGAAACATTCAATTGCAACCTAGGGTGCCAGGAAAAAACATAACTGAGCGGAAACAGACCTTACTCATATTTTGATGATGGTATTAATACAGATTTGATTGAAACTGGTACTGTGTGATGTAATTTAAAAAAAAAAACCTAGAGGAAGATATGTGAGTTTACAGATAACCTGTTAGTGCTCCTAGTATTGTAGTACTAGGATAATATCCAGCTTGGAGGCGTCATTGTGAGCTCTGGGCCTCCTTGTATTGTTGCTGATGGGTTACATCATGTGACTGTATCTGTTAGGCCCACTGGGCAACATGGACAAACCAGTGTCTCCACCAAATGGTTCATATCCAGCACTCTACACGCTTATCCCAGATAGGGCATGAATGTATTTCTATACACACCCATTTTGCTGTAAAATATAGGTTTAAAGCATTATCCCTCAGTCCTGGGGCAGTAATACCCCATATTACTGCATTACACACCCAGGGACCACACCTGGGAGATTACAGGGAGAAGACATACAATCCTAAGGTAAAGGCTAATGTTACTTTTGTTGTCTGCTTCAGGAGAGATTACTTTGGATCAAGGGAAATCACTGCACACTTAAAGCCGTCACATCCATGTCAATAAAAATGCATTAGTTATTTTAGAAAGTCTTCATAAAAAAAGGGAGTTGATCAGAAAAAATTCACACATGCACACATCTAAAACATCTACCAACACCACCAAAGACTCTGAAAAGTGTCTGAAAAAACTGATTCTAGCAAAGACAACAGTTTAGACCAGTTTAGATCTCTATCAATATGGACGCCTGTAGATTTACAGTATATGAGGTTACCTACCTAGCTTTTATCAGTTTATCAAGCAGTTCATTGTAATTCTCATTTCATTACATTGGAAATTAAAGCTACTGGCCTGTAGTCATTATTAAGCTTGGAACAAGATTTTATCATAACTGGAGTTTTAATAAACTTGTTTCAAAGCTTCATCACTGTGTTTGTATCAATAGAGAGCTGAAAAAGCTGATGCCAGGCTTGTGTAAGTTCCTCAGCAGATGTTCTCAAGAGGACGTTTGACATCCCATGTGGTCCCATTGCTCTACCAATGTGCATAGATTTAAAGACCTTAGTAACAAAACCTGGATCTATTATAGTCCCACCATCACAAGCGTTATAGTATACTCTATGTAAAACATCACAATGTTCCCTAGAGGTGTTAATTTCAAACCACAGTTAAAAATTATCCAGTTTATTTGCTTTCTCTTTATCCACGAACTTCTGTTTATATTTAGAATTAGTCATTTTTCAGAGTCCCACAGTTGCTTTGTATCACATATTGATAGATTTCCTTGTCTTGTTTCAATGCTGGTCTCAATAACTATTAAGCTCCTTTTGTGTAGCTTTTAGCATCTCCTGACTTGTTTTCTTCCTTTTAATGCAGTCTTCAATTTCTTTTGTAATATAAAAGATAGTTAAGATAGATAGATATATAATATAATATAATATAATATAATATAATATAATATAATATAATATAATATAATATAATATAATATAAAAGTTTATTGTTTAGAGATCTCTAAATGTTGATACAAATGTTGATAAAAATGGTGCAGATCTACTCAATAAACAAGGATTAAAACCACCTAACATCAACATAGGTGCTTGTGGCATTATCTATAAATTCCAGTGGAACGTACCACAGTGCCTGGCAAGGCTAAGAGTTCAGTCTTGTATGTTAGCTGCCTGGTGTGTTAGTGTGTGTGTCTGTAAAACATTGTGCAGCCTGGCTACACAATATTAGCCATACAAAAAGTAACAATTACAGTTTTCTTGCACAGAAGTACAGCCTGCAGTCCAAACTCAAGTACAGTCTAGTAGTGGCATATTCATCAAACTGTAACATGTAACAATGTACAGAAAGAACCTGCCACCATGTCGCCCGTAAAGCAGTGCCATACCTCATAAACTCTACTAGGTGTCTCTGCATTAACTGGTATTTGTGACTGTGTGCATACAGGACATACCTGAAACTATTTGAGCAATGCTTCAGTGTACACAATGTAATTTTGAATATTTTTGTATTGATTTTATTGTTGTGGTAGCGCTCTGTTGTGAATATTAATAGCTTCAGCCACTACTAGAAGAACTGCTTAGAAATTGTGCTGAGATGATTAATACTTAATTCATGTAATCAGTAGTTTTGGTAAATGCTTTTTTGTAAATAAGCGAAAAATACCCATATCTAAACTAAATCACATTTTCTTATTGTCAGCAAAGCCCTTGAAGAAACTGGCAACGAAGTGGTTCTGCCAGTAAGTGTCATCTATTTAGCTAAAGCCTGATACAGTTAAACTTTTCCACTAGAACACATTATTGGGGACTGGTTTTAAAAGATACCACATACACCATGCTGCTGTCAGATACACATAATGTGTATTTGTCTGCATTTCAAAATAGTTGCAGTTAATTATACTTTTTATTACCATTTGATTAACATTTGGTCTAGACTCAAGAAAATGAAATGTTATATGGTATTATAAGGTGATTGACAGTCCACTAGGATTCATAGAACTGCACTAACATGTGTAACTGTTAACCCTAACGTCTGTACTGGCTGGAAACCGTTTATGCTTGTGGCACCTTTCTTACGCAGCAACTGTGACTTTTAGTCTACCTACGCTCATGGCAGGACTGTGGTTTGAAGCTTTTTTTGAACTGCTAGATTAAGGTTAGCTTAGCAAGGCAAGTCTAGCCAGACTGAATGTGTTGGTGTCCGGAGGCTGAGAGCATCTGATGGGGTAAAAAAGTTAGAAAAGATTTAACAGATGAGGAAGCACATTGTTGACATCAGAAAAAAGAAGAAAATATCAGTTGCCATTTCCTTAAAGGTCTGCATTTGCTTTTGTTTACCATACTCATAGGTAAAATGTAACTTGAATAGGCTACAATACATCACGTGTTGATATCTGTGTTCACGGTTCCCTCCGTCATTCAGAAGTCTTTGCATGTACTGAACATTTACAATAAAACACATTAAAGTGAAATGCATAAAAGAGCTCTGAGTCAACGCTGAATGTAATTTGATCAGACTGAACGTGCATGTACTCTGCACTACTCCACTGTGTCGGCGTGTGTGCACATTTGCAAGCGTGTGCCAGTCTTATCTACATGTACATTGCATTTTTGTGCCTGATTGCTGCGACTGAGTAAAACATGGAGGTAATTTCATCCGCTGCAGGAGATCTCTAATAGATTATACACACACACACACGCACTAAGGGGGAAAAAAAAAACATGCTGTCCGTTCCTTAGCTGGGAACATCCCGTATCAATGACTTTCAAATCATTTCACGTCACTTTTCTTGTCTCCCTTTGCTCTCCCTTTTTGTCTTTCCCCTCCCTCCATTCCTCAGTCTATCTGTTGCCTTTCTCTTCTTTCCTTCGCCCCTCCTCTCCAGGTCTCACCCTTGAGTGTGGGCAGTATGATTGCGTGTGTAAGCAATAATGTAATTTTGCCGCATTGATAAAATATAAATTGTCCTTGAGCTACGCTTTTCTAATGATCCATTTACCGACAGTTTCCCAGCCACCTCTCAGCGCTCTGCATTTGTTCCTCTTCTACCCTCTCACTCTATCTTCTCTCTCTTCTCTTCATTTCATTCTCTCTCTTCTCCATTTTTTTCCCTTCTCTCTCTCTCTCCCTCTCTCTCTTTTCATCTTCCACACTCCCCTCCCTCTCTCTGGTGATACAAAGCGGGGTGGCAAAATCCGCGGGTACGATTGTCAAATCAATTATTCATTCTGTGCAATTACACTCACACAAAGAAGTTTCCCTGTGCTCCGAGTGGTGATTAAATTAACTGCTATTCCAGCTGCCCGTCGCCACCAGCCTAATAGAATATTCATGGAGGCGGCCGATGGAATGGCCGATCTCCATTAACTTCATCATGCTCACTTAATTACAGGCTTGTTATTGTATTTACACCTAGTTAGAGCGTGCAGAGCCCCGATCTACTCGTGCCCAGCATCGCCAGAGTATGCGCGAGTGTGTGACAACACCTAGTTAGAGCAAAGATAACCCCTGATACACTCATTGTGCGCATGTGTGTGTTGGAGTTGGTATGAATGTGTGCGTGCAATGGAGAGAAAGATGTCTGGGCTGACAAATTACTGCCCCATTCCATAAATTCTACAAAGTTTTCTGGATCTAAAACTACATGTGTCTGTCGTGTTTTCCATTTTTAATTTAAGTCAGCATCTCCTTCCTTCGTGTTATTTCCACTCCTCTCCTTTTTTCCGTCATGTCTCGGCCTTCCAAACAACACCGTCTCCCCTCTCTTCTCTCCTTCCGCCTCACACTCGCTCTTTCATGGAGGCTATTTATTTGAACTGCACTCCCCACTGTGCTCCGACTTGCAGCCAGATCTCTCCTTCTTTCTTTCCCTCTCTGTGACTCTTAAATCATTCTTTTATCTGTTCGCCACACAGTGATTGAGGTGGAAAAAAGAAAGGAGTGGGGAAGAGTAGAGGAGGGGGAGAATTATTTTCTCCTACCTTTCAGAAATGATGACATGATTGCTTTCGCTTGATCATGCATCATCACCCCCCCTCCCCTATTCCCCAGATAAATAGACTAGTTTGTCTCACCCAGCCTCTCTTCTCCCCTTTTCTCCCTCCATCCCTGTCCTTGCTAACATGAGGATTATCTGGTAATAGTTGCTGCAGGTGTTTAAGTCAACCACACCATCCTCTGTACGTTTGTGCATGCATGTCTGATTGTGACTGCTTGTCACATGGATGTTTTTAGTCACCATGACTGAGTTAGTGTGCTTTTTAAGTGTTTAACTACCATCAAGCGTGTGCGTGTGTGCGTGTGTGTGTGTGCGCGTCTACCTCACTGTTGAGCTCTGTGTATCTAACCTTTGTTCCCTTGAGCAGTCAGTGGACTGGTATTTATCCAGTGGCCACTAATGTATCAGACAGGAAGGACAAGACAGGAGATAGTGAGGACATGACAACCGGCCATATGGCCCGTGTTTTTGTAGTATCGTTAATAGATGGACCAAAAATGAGCTTTGATGATTGATTTTGACAATCGATTGGTTAGTCATTCAACAAGCAAAAATGCCAGTCACCGGTTTCACCTTGTTAAATATGAGGATTTGTTTTCTGTGTCAGAAACTGTAAAAAATGCCCGTCACAATTTACCAGAGCCCAAGTTGACGTCTTCAAAGGAACGGTCCAGAAATGGAAGAAAATTCACTTTAGTTTCATAGAGGAGAAATCAACCAATCCGTTTTTAGCAATATTTCTTGAAAAACATGAATGTCTTAAATCACAAATTAGTTAATAATAAATAGCTTGCCAGCTAATGTTTTATCATTATTTCATCTCATCAGAAAACCTTGAAAGACCTGCACAGAATGTATGTAAACAAAGCCAGGGGAAACTGATCCATCCTTTGACATTTAAATTCCCTCCAGAATATACAACAATATAATTTATTCTCCTTGCATTTGTAGAATGCATTTCAGATGCATGTGTACAGTTTGATTTTTAACGACAACTAGTTTTGTTTACATTTGGACAAACTGGTGCTGGCGTCCTCTGATTGGTTCTTGGTTAATGTGTCATTGATATCAAATGCAGCTCTGAGGACAAGTAATTGACCTGATGTGGGGATGTTTGCTTCTTTTGTTTTTGTTCATTTAAATTCATGATTGATATGAATCATATTTCATTAATGCTGTAACTTTCTCTTATTTTCATTTTCCTGCTTCTTCACCAGTGAGCCAGTTTATTATTTCTGGTGTATCTTGCTACACTCTTTGTGATAGTGTGTTATTACTTGGTCTCATTGTACTTTATCTATACTTGACCCTCAGTATGATATTGTAAAGATTTCATTTTGGTGGCTACGCAGCCTGGGACAGTCAGCTCTCAGTCTTTTCTCTGGCCTCATCACAGCCCACCTGAAGGGATAACAGGGACACGATATTGACTTCACGCTCTCATTGGGCTTTTTTATTGATCTTATGATTCTGTTTGTGTGTCTGTATGTGCGTGTGCATGCACATGCTGCCATCGACCCATCCGTCCAATTGTGTGCGATCCCTCTCAGAGCCTTCAGAGTGATAACATTACTGGCAGATAGCATTGGATCTGTTGGTGCTCCAGTTAAGAGTGATGCGCTCCTCTGTGTTTATTAGTGACAAAGCTGGTGTATGCACTGCTTCTCTTACACTTAGACTCAGCTGAACTGAATCAAACGGATGGAGGGAGGTGAGGGCCATCCAGAAGGGAGCTGCTCATTAGCTTAAAATGCACACATGGCACTAGCTTCCACTGTTGTGACTGATGCATTTGAGGCACTGAATGATCTTCTGTTGAGCTTTGTCAGTGATAATGATCCTCTTCCCTTTCTCTTCTAGATCGAGTTAGCCGGATGAACAGGGAAAAGGAAGTTTATCGGAGGCTGAAGGAAGTTCCAGATAAAGCCTTAACCACAAGTGGCTACTCAGAAATTAACTTGGCCAAACTGTTCCAGGCCTTCTCCACCCTCAAGTAAAACAACACACACACACACCTGGAAAGACGGCACCACCAAGAGACCCTAACGTCTGACTCTAACCCGGACATTTGCACAGTCAACTACATCTGTTTTCTCAGTTTGGTTTCTGAATATGGGCAACTTTGGGGATTTGACCTCCAAATCATCTTCCTTTAACCTCTTGAGTTTATCTATAGCCTAATACCCAATTGCAACTCTCTCCTGCTTCAATTTTTTTTTTTTCCCCATATAGACACTGCGCACACACCTGGACTGACCCCATCACCCTGACTCTGTATGGTAAAGGGGAGTAGCAATCAAACCTAAATGGCAGTCTATTGTGTGTGTGTGGAGGCTAGCTGTGCCTAGGTGTGTGTGTGTGTGTGTGTGTGTGTGTGTGTGTGTGTGTGTGTGTGTGTGTGAATGACTTATCCTCAGAGCAGTCAGTATACTCCAAAAGCCGCTAATTAGCCAGTGATAGTGACCCCGGCCACTAAGACCACTGGATGCCTGCAGCGATCGGACACTTGTTCTGATTACCACCATTCATCTCGTGTGCGTGTCAGATGAGAGGATGACAGTAAGGACGAGGCAGGGAGTGATTTTGTCTCTTTATCGAACAACTGATATCCTTCTCCTCCACTGCCTCTGTTTAACTGATGTCATTTCAGCCCTTTCACTTGTTGTTCTTTGTTTTGTTTTTGTTTTTTTAATCCCTCCCTCTGTGCAGATTGTGTTTTAGTGCATGTAATTTGCTATGTATGTGATGCGTACTGCTCCGGAGGGTTTCTATAATGACTTGTGTAATGAATACAATGTTATCAAATGTATTTTGATATTGATGCCAACCTTTTTGATAGTGAAACGTCAATAAAAAACTAAATAGAAAAACTGTTTTATTTGCAATGTATGGTCTGACAGAAATGTGTGGATGGGTATCCCATAGTGTCTTCATGTTTCCTGTGTTAATGTTGCACTGTAATACCACAAAACTGAAATTTATTAAAACAGTCACTCACTGTTATAGTGTAGAGCATCTGGTTAGGTAAGTAAAACATCGCTTCACTTTATATAATGATACATCTGGTCATCTACACTCTCCAGTACTTTATACGTATGTTGATGCACTATATTGATTTACATTAAGATTTAAAATATTCTTCTCTTTAATTCTTCGCTTTCTGGTGGTTCCTTGACAAGCGAGGTCGCCAACTTGCATGTGTTTGAGAAACATTGAATAGAAAACCTAATGTCCAGCAGATTTGTGCTTTTTTTTTTTTTTTTTTAAGTCTGCGACCTGCTATAAGAACTTACACCGTCAGTAGGAATGAATGGGCCACAGAAAGACAGACTAGGTAAGTAAAAAAAAAAAAGGACTAACAGATTTTTTGTAGGAACAATATCTATCACCCCATTGATACTTCAATAAGACTGACTTTAGGTTAGGTTGATTCTTAATACAAGTTAAAATAAGATGTATATTACTATGTGTATGTAATCGTATATTTGGCACAACAATTGATGCCAGATTATTTAAAAAAAAACAAAACACTAAGAATAATCTCTGACAAATGCATATGGTATCATGGTATATAATGGGATATTTTTCTACACTTTCTAAATACTGTATTTCAGTTAAAGTTCACTCTGTAACTCTCTACATTAAGTGTTTCACCATTTTCCTTCAAGAATTCTCCTTTGTGTTAATACAGTCGAGGGACTTTTTTTTTTTTTTTTTTTTTTTAACTCCATCCTGCAGTGTGCATTTCCATAAACACTGCACGCCTCACAAATCACTTCAAACCACTGTGACTTGTGAAGGCAACCTTAAGTGGGCTGAACACTTAAACCATGATTCACTATGCAATGGATAGAACATGCTGTGTGTGAGAGAAAGTGTCTAAGCCTATTGCTCATAACTTTACATATTTATTAAATCATATCAGCTCCACTACTTCTCCCACCGTTGCTTAGCCTCTTTCTGCTCTATTTTTCCCACCTTGGATTTAATCAACCTCAGCTCACAGTAGATGTACACAGTCCTGCTATTCCCACTAGCAGGCTCCAGGTTTTTAAGTGAGGGCCCCGTTTTGTCCTCCCTGTTTTGAGTAAGCCCAGTCAAATTGAGTCTCTGCATTAATTCGACCCTGCTAAGCTAATAAGGTCGAGCAAGTCTCTTTATATTGTCGTGTTAAGCTTTATTGCTTGTCGTTTTGACCAGCGATGGACAAGGTAGGCTTTGATGAGGGAATTAGTCCCCTATTCTGTCCCTGTTATTCATAGCGCGGTGGAACATACAAGCACCAGAGAGGGTGTCAAAAGGAGAGCTGGTCCTATTGCAAAGTGTCTCCCTTGTTGGAGCTGAAAGGGCGGTTATGAGACGATAAACCGCTTAATACACTGAGCTAATTGGATGAGAGCAAGAGAGACGGGGAATTAAGGGGCGATCCGAGAGGAGAGCGCAGTGCCATGGCCCTGCTATTCAGGGCTTTCATCTGGGCCGCGGTTCTCCGCCTGGGGAGAGGAGAGGGAGGAGGAGGAGGAGGAGGAGGAGGGGGGGTAGTGGTGTTCATCAAAGCGCCTTTTAGAGCGCCTCTCCCGGGGACTGAGTGAGGACTGATCCGGCTGAGGCTGTGGAGTGATTGGGCCTATTCTCCCAGGCAGGGACGTGGTGGGAGAAACGAGGCCCGGGAGAATCCAAATCACGGGCCAAATCAAGTCCAACAGCTGGGGGACGGACAAGAAGTGGAGGAATGGCAGTGATGAAAATGGGCACGACAAGTCGGTGGGAGGACATTTTCTGGACACCTGGATTAACCTGCGAGAGCATTAACCCACAACGCATTGACACAATCCACCAAATCATGTAGATTTGGCCTCTTTTTGCAGCAAATTTCCAAAAATAAAAAATAAAAAATGACCCAGCACGACTGGACTGTATTCACCCCAACATTCATTATCATGATCATTCATGCAATAAGGAGCCTCATGGCCTAAACCCGAGTACAAGCCTGTCTTGAATGAAAGAGCACACATCCAACAAGTGTGACTTTATAAATCCACAGCTATTCCTCTGCCACAGCATTTCAATTTTCTCGCCTTTTTGCGCTGCAAAGAAAGTTTAAGCCTCGCTCCCAGCAGGTCATCCGCCTCCCGGCATTCCCCAGATATTAGGGACAAATTGGTTTGCCATTCATTAGTTATATTCACAATAAGATTAAAACAGCCCGGACAATCTCGTCAAAATCCCATCGAGGCAGACAGGAAAAAAAAAAAACCCCACACGCTCCACCGAGCCTGAGCAAGAGAATGGGAATTTCAAAAAACACGGTGGTCTGTGCGCACAGGGGGGGATTGTTGTTGTTTTGTTGTTGTTTTGTTGTTGTTGTTGTTTTTCTTTTCTTTCTTTTTTTTTTTTTGCATAATGCTCCATAGAGCAGTTTGGTGACTTTGCATGAGGTTGTGTTGCGCATGTGTTGGAATAAATGGTTGACGTGCTGCAGACATAAATGTCCATCAGCCCTTTGTCGGATTTAATTCCCGCTTGTTTGAACTAAATTAGCTGATTAACAGCGATAGGACCTGTAGCCTAGAACGACTGCTGAAGGAAGAAGAGGAGGGTTTTCACAAATGCGCACAATAAAAAGAGGGACTACATTAATCCGCGGGGTAATTTCACGCGATTTGCTCGGGCAACAGATGGGTCAACCGGAGGAGAATAACCATTGATTGCTGCAGCGGTGTTGCATCAGTAGTGAGATCCGACTGGGGGGGGGGGGGGGGGGGGGGGGGGCAGTGAGGGTATTAACTCTGCGAGGTGTGTGTGTGTGTGTGTGTGTGTGTGTGTGTGTGTGTGTGAAAGCCGTTTGATGAAGTGGTTTGTTACTTCATTAATGACAAAGGGGATTCGCTTCCATCGACACGGCATTACAGATGTTAAGACCAATTTAGCGCCTTTAAGGGGTTTTAAAGGACGTTTTGTGACCCCCCCCCCCACCCCCCCGGATAAATTGGGCGATCTAATTGAAAACCTCTCGCCTTTGTCGCGCGTTTCTCGTGTTGGGGATTAAGCTCATGAATATATGGTCAGTATTTTGTCAACTCCGCTGAAGAGGACAGACGCACGCAGAGCTCGGGATTATTATGGACTAATACATTTCCTCTATTAACGCAGCGCCTCCGTCTCTGCACCGACTAATTCCTCTTTCAGAAACGAGCTCCTGCTTCTCAGCTGGCCTCCACACACTCGGGACAGCAGACAACCTGTTACTGAAGTTGGATTGATATTTATTTTACATTCCAGTAGTTGATCATGTTTAAATCATTCCTAATACATTTATTTTTTCACATAAGTTTTGCTTAATAATTTGTATTATTCAAAATTATTTTTCAACGTAAGACAAAAACAAAACAAAACAAAACAAACAAAAATAAAAACACAATTTCTTCGTAACACGTTTTATTAATAGTTCTATTATATTCTATTTCACATCGTTTATTTTTCCTGGTTTAGGCCTATGTCCGTCCTAAAGGAATTTGAAATATTAAAAGATAACTCATTTTACCAATGTAATTTATTCAAATTAGCATTATTAAACCAGGAAACTTACAATCACTTAATAAGAAAAAAAGCTGTCCTTCACTCAGTTCCTTGGGGGAAAGTTTTGACATAAATAATGATCTAAAAACCTAATAATTCATAAACACAGGTGAAAGTCTACACAGAGCGACGCTCATTAAACACTACACCGAGTGCAAATTATCAAAACACGGTTTCCTGAAATATACACGACCTTGTTTTGAAAATCATCCGTTTTTCCTTGTAGTTTTTTTTTCCCCTTTTTACACAATATGTACAGTTTTCTTTCACACAGTCAGGTCATTAGACACACACATCTCAGGTCTCAACTGTGCTCGCATGTCCTGCAGTCACACTCAGCGGAAATGCCACTGCTGGGATAATCAGAGAGGAGGAGGAGGAGGAGGAGGAAGAGGAGGAGCAGTGCATCACGGAAAAAGTGCGGAAAAAAATGTACAGACGTGGAGTTGAACGACTTCAAATTAGGAGATTTACAAATAGTGGCGGTGCTGAATGGGACTGTAGGACAGGCCAGCCGTGGAGAGGAGTCAGGCTTGTAGAGAAGGCTATGGAAGGTCTATGGACAGTTTTCCTTTGGTTCAGGGGGGGACCTCCTCCAACTCGCCTTTATTATAGAGGCAGACTGGCTCAGCCCACATCAATGCATACAGATTAAGCAGTGTTAATGTCGAGCACTGGTATTGTCCACATTTGAAGCTGCTCAAGAATCCTTTCTAAAAGTCTGGGTTCCCCTGCGGGTCTTCATCTGTCAGTGTGTGTGTGTGTGTGTGTGTGTGTGTGTGTGTGTGTGTGTGTGTGTGAGACAAACAGATCCTGTCCTTAACTAAAAGTGTCCAAACCCCTCTGTAAAAATACTCTTACATATATCACATTCCTGAATTAGTAGCTTATTTCTGATGCATCAGGCGAATAGCATTTTGTGGAGGTAAATCTAATTTCCTAAGTTTATAGTTTTTATACTGTTGAGTTGTTTAATAACAACTCTTAATTTTAGAAAATTCCAAATCTTAATTTGCTAAATAATAACTGAGAAATCTGATGAAGTAGAAACTGCAGTATCTCCCTCTGAAATGTAGTGAACTAGAAGTAACAGCAAATAATGGAGATACTCAAACACGCTACATGTATCACCAAGTATCAAGAAGTACTGAGCAGATCAAAAATCCAATGCTTCTTTTTAGTCATGTGTCCAAATGTAGTAATTGTTGTTTAAATTTAGATGTTGAAATTGCTGCAGAGTCATTCAGGAAGGAGTGTTTTTGGAGTTACAATAGCTGTAATTACTGACACACACAAACACACACACCTTTTTTTTTTTTTAGCTAGTGCTCTTTTGAATTTGGTCGTGCTATTCTGTTGGGGAAACATGAGGTAACAGGGATGGTTGAACACAGGGACATCAGCCTCCAGAGGTATGAATGGGTTTCTGGAGGGGAGGGGGATGTCATGGAATGGGACGCAAGCCCGGGACAGGGAGGCCTAAAGCTGGTGTTGAGTGTTCAGCACACCTCCTTCCCTGTGGCTCCGGTGGGTAGGATATTAAGCTGGGTGAGCTGAGCCGAGTGTTCCTTGGCCTTGAGGCGCAGCGCTGCGATACTGGAGGCCCTGCGGTCTGCTGCAGCTGAGGAAGAGGAGGAGGACGAAGTAGAGGAAGGGTCAGGGAGGACGGGACCCGCGTGGGAGGGGTTCTCTACAGGCGGGGCAGGCTGGCGTAGGAGAGCTGCAGCAGTGGAAGCACTGGTCAGGGGACCCATACTGGAGAAGAGCCTGAAAGGAGACAAACATTCAACCATCTGCATCATTTGTGGACACAGAACACTGTTCAAGTTTCAATTATTCAAACTAAAACAAAAAACAAAAAAAAACCATCCTCCTCACAATAAAGAACCGTGTTGACAGTGTTAACATTCTCTTTAACTAGATTTATGTCATCTATTGCATGCTAACTTCCCCATATAAAAGATAAGATGTAGAGTAGAAGGTTAATAACACCATATAATAGAG
Source organism: Anabas testudineus (assembly GCF_900324465.2). NCBI lineage: Eukaryota > Metazoa > Chordata > Actinopteri > Anabantiformes > Anabantidae > Anabas > Anabas testudineus. The sequence continues at coordinate 25,866,105 of NC_046611.1, forward strand.
GACAAAAGCAAATGAGAAGCTAATTATGGCATATGGAGTGTGCAGTGTCACTCCTCCTCACAGCTTGTCTTGCAGGATCACACATTTAATTTATTAAGGCATTTGACAGAATGATTACACACCACAGTGAACGGTTAACTGTATAACATATGTATATTCAGACACTGAGATAAACAGTGATGCAGTGTGACGGAGGATTACTGTAACCGTCAGTCAGGAGAGTTGCGTGATGTATTGGGAGTTGAGTTTAAGCTGAGTCGCTGCTGTGCATTTTCCTGTACTGTGCTTGAATACAAAATTGTAGCAATTTACCGTAAATACAGGGATAAATGTGAAGTCCTACCGGTACAGAAATTGGCAGGTGAGTCAAAACAGTAGGTATCGGGTCCAAGGGAGGTCTATGCATAGGTGCGACCTACCTGCCAAAAGTGGGTCCAATGAAGGCAGGGTGGCGAAACATGGCAGCTGTGCCCAGGAAAGTGCCCAGGCCGACAGGGGTGGCCAGGGGTGGAGCAGAGCCGTTGTGGGGTGGTGGGGCCAGGCCCGGGAAGGCAGCGGCTGCAGCTGCAGCCGCCGTCCAGGCCGACTCCAGTGCCGGGTGGGGGTGAGGAGGGAAGGGGCCTCCCTCCAGGTAGTGGCTGAGAGGGTGGCCCGCTGCCAGGGGGCCTGGAAATGGCAGGCCCGAAGGGTGGGCCTGAACCCCAGCCTTCTCACGCTTCCTCCACTTGGCCCTGCGGTTCTGAAACCACACCTGAGGGCAGACAGAGATGACCAGGTTAATATAAACAGACTGCCACGTTTCCCAAGTTCAAATAAAACCAGATAATAAGAAAACAACATAGATCTTATTATTTTCTCGTTGAACTGCACCAGGTTCAAGAGAAAAGAAAAAACAATCAGTAAAAGAGTTGCTCAAAGCCAAGCTCCTCCTCGTTCAGTTGTGCAGTTTGGAAATACTTGAAAGTGTTAAGTCCCTGTGCTGCTATATAACAGCAAAGTCTCATTGTAATTAACAGGACGAGGCTATATTGAATGTTGTGTCAGTCTAATAGTTGTCTAGTTCAGGTGGTGGCCAATAGGCGGAAAGTCAGCGGTAATTACATGCAAGGTAAACCCTGCCGCTCACAGTCCCTTAAATCTACTTTCTGTCTAATAACCCCCCCCCCCGTGTCTGCAGACGGGCTTCAGGGTGGGGAGAGATAATTAAGAGCGGTGTTAACAAAAGGGCCAGAAAATCACCGCAGAACTGGCTCCGATAACAATTAATGCGCTTTAAATGAAATTCTCCAGAGATGTGGAACAAGTGACTTCCACCCGAGAGACTATTTAACTTTCCCACGCAGCCACTGTCTCCCAGTTTGCACTGCAGGAGCACGGGGCTCTCACAAGGAGGAAAGTGTCAACACGGGGAAAGTCGCTGAACGGGCTTGAGCGACAGGGACGGCGCGCACACGCACACGCACGCACACACATTATTCCCAGTGGGCTGTTTAGCATTACTCAGCCCCTCGGGAATTTATGAGTTTTTATCACCTCCTGATGGCGCCCGTTAAGTGATTTGTTCACCCTCGGCCCCTAAAGAGACATCTGTTGTTTTACCGTCGGCCATAACCTCCCGGAGCTCCCACCGTGTTTGAACTGTCTCTCTGGTTATGAGCCCGGGCTTTGGACATGCAGGCCACGCTTTGAGTGCGAGGCGAGGGAGAGAGAAGGAGGGATGGAGAGGGGAGAGAGAGAGAGAGGGAGAGAGGGAGCGTGATGATGGGGGAGGCTGGAGGGAGGGAGGGGGGGGGGGGGGGAGCAAACACCTTTAATGGTCTCTCATTCGCTCCCAAGTGCAAAGCATCGGATCAATGCAGGTCTATTGCAATCACATAATGGGAAATCAAATAGCATTATCCCTCCCCTCGTTCTCTCCCTCCCGTCTCCTCCCGTCCCTCGCTCTTATTCTCACGCGCATCTTTTTACTCACACTCACACACGCACACGCACACGCACGCACATCTTGGCCTCGCCCCCCTGTCAGTCCCCTCTGACGGGAATTCAAACACCATCTCATCCCAGGAACACAGACAGTGTTTGCTCCTGCACTAAGTGAGCTTTTTATGAATCGCCAGCGTCGCCTTAATTGCCACTAAAACGTCTCCCATTCGCGTGTAATAACATTCAATAACCGCAAATACCTTCCCCACACAGCCACTGGGGCCATTTAACACATTTTTACTGTAATAAATTACTGCCTCAAATTGGCCCATAATCGTTGATCCTCAATCAGTGACGCATATCACCGGTTATTATCCCGCAATGCGCACAAGGGGACATTTTATAGAGGATATAAAACATTAGAGGATGCTGTTCTTTCCCCCTATTTGATTTACAAGTCACAGGCTTCTCTTTTCACATCAAGATAAACAGAGAGACACTTACTTGAACGCGGGCCTCGGTGAGATCCAGGCGCATTGCGAGCTCTTCTCTGGAAAGAAGGAGAAAAAAGAAAAAGCGCAGAGGAGAGGAGAAGAAAGAAAAGGCAGAGAGACAGAAAGAAAAAGATTCAAGGTTACAGGCCGTCGTTTGGAAGCAACGTACAATTGTTGTTTAGTCCACTCCTGTTGTTCTCTGTCAACAATAGACCGAAATAGGCTGGATTTTTTCCCTCCTCCCCGACATGAACTGCAGAAAGACGCCGTAGCCATATTCTATTTTCCCTGTCACGGATGGGTAGAAATAGGCCTAGTGATTGTTAGATTTTCCTTAGCCCAGGCCTGTCACTGTAACAACATAATGGTTGGAATAATGACATCTAAACTAGCCTGCCACAAAGCAATTGACGCTCCCTTCAGCTGCAAGATGGGCTTGCTGTGCAAATTAGACCTACAAGTCGCTTTAAAGTAAATCGATTGAAAAATATGAATAATGCCAATAGTGAATCGAAAACGTAGGATCTCGTGTCCTGTAGTGTAAGAAAAGTCTTGATTTGGAAGCATCAAACGCGGGCGAGTCAATTATCCACATGTTCATTTAGCAGAAATTGTATTTAATTTAGTTCTTAGGCCTTCTGCATGAAAGTCAGTAAAATGTATTTTTCTGCAACAGATCCACCAACATGTCACTTTCTGAAAATAGTCTCCTACAAAGCACTGCACTTCACTCCAATACACCTGCTACCAGGCTGTGGTTCAGGCCCTGACAGACTATATTCAGGATCATGTCCAGCAGGTAACATGAGCTGCAGCGCTTAATTATTCCTCACCGCTGTCATCTGTATCAACAGGAACGGATACAGGTAACAAAACGTCCCCAGTGTCAGCACTTAAAGGCCTATTGTGTTCTTATGTAAGGACCGGGAGAGGGCTGGAGCCTTTTATGAGGTGTGATCCAGTCACAGACGAGAGGAATGACTGGGACTGTTTCAGGAAAATGTCCTGACTCAGTGAGGTGTTTATTTAAAATAAATGTAATTAATTATCGCGCTGAATTACTATTAGACACACACACACACACACACAACATGGTTTGCTGTGTGTCTTTTGGAATTGAGTTAGTAACTAGTAACACCGTCATGTGGTAACGTCGAGAAATCATAAGAATTTGCTAGAAGACACTGTTATTGTGAACTGACATAATTACACATATTTTGTTTGCATTTATATTTAAATGTATAATCATTTTTAATTTGTAAAATTATTATAATACAAACGCATTATGTGCAGAACGCATTTAAATACCAACACCAACAATATGTTTATTGTTTCTGATAATAATAATAATAATAATAATAATAATAATAATAATAATAATAATAATAATAATAATAATAACCCTATGAAAATTAACCGTTTTTAATGTAAAACAAGTTGCTCCCCAGACTTAAAACGAAGCAGATTCTGCAGTTGGATTTTCTCTTACCTGGTGAAGACGTCGGGGTAGTGTGTCTTCTGGAAAGCCCTCTCCAGTTCCTCCAGCTGATAACTGGTGAATGTAGTCCTGTATCTTCTTTGCTTCCGTTTCAGCATCCCCTCCTCTGAGTCACTGCCCGCCGACAGACACACGCTGTCCTCCCCGTCCCTCACGTCCCCATCCCCGGCGTTCAAGCTCTCCCTCTCCTCGTCCTTAGGTGACAGCGCGGCCGCGTCCCCGCAGCTCTCCTCCTCCTTCCCCGCGTCCTCCTCGAACTTCAAGGGGCCGAGCTCCACCAGTCCCAGGCTGCCGTCGTCGGAGCCCTCACAGGGGCTCTGATCGCCCTCTGCCCGGCTCAGCGACGCGTTCTCCCGGTACGACTTGCTGCGGCTTATGCTCACCTGCGGCGCCTGGCTGATTTTGAGGCTGTCGCTGGCTTGTTCCAGGAGGAGCCGCTCCCTGTCCAGCTTCTCTGCGTGGTCGTGGAGGTACTTCCCACCTGGTCCGTACAACCGGCGGAGCTTGGGTGGCAGGTGCATGTCAGCACTGAGAGTCAGAGGGTCTTTCGTTGGCCCTGAGGAGAGAACGCGTGCCAAACATGTCAAGATAACGAAATACAAAAATGGCAGTGAATAAACAGAGCAAACATTTCTCTCTGGACAAAGTTTAGTACTTCTGTAGGCCCAGAAACAACTCGCTGTCTTTGCAACAACTGTTTCGCTCAGGAAATATTTATTCTAACAAAATAAAACACGCTGTCTGAAAATAAGTCAAAGTCCTCTTCTGTGTCTACAGACACTGGACATACAACTAGCTCATGTCTCCTGCTTCACCGGGTCCAGTTAAAGTCAACTTACCGTCAGCAGCCTTGTCGAGCTCCCCTCTGCCGGGCAGACCCGTCAAACTTTGCGCTCCTATCAGTCTGACCTTACAGGGACTCCGGCGGCCCAGAATACTGTCTATGCAGTAGGAGGAGAGCAGCGTCGGGGATTTGCTGCTCTTCCTCTCGCCCCTGTCGTGGATATCTTCCTCAAACTGGCCGCTCATGTCGACGCTTCGGCTCGTCTAGTTTCGGTAGTGTAACGCCTGTCAGTCTCCCACTCTCCCTCTCTCTCTCTCTCCCTCCCTCTCTCTCTCTCTCTCTCGCTCTCGGGCTCCGGTGGTCTCCTTCTTCTCCTGCTCTCCCGTTAGGCCGGTGCGCGTCTGTTCGAGCCGGGACCTTTCTCTCCTCCCTCCTTCTCCTTCTCTCCTCTCTCTCTCATCTAATGACAGACAGCGGTTTGGCTGGCTCTCGCTGCGCTCCGCTGTGCCAGGCGCTTGTCGGCTCGGCGCGCTCGCTCAGCATACGTGTAGGCTGTTAGCGCGCGTCTGATTGGCTCGTACGTGTGTATGTGGGGAGAGAGACAGCGCGGAGCCGCTTTATATATTTTACGATTAAAGTTAATTTGAGGGAAAGGCAACAAGACCCGGCACGGAGTGGTTTTGATCAGTGGAACGAACTCGACAAACGAGCAAAGTCAAAAAAAAATAAATAAAAAATCCATATGGTCAATTTCTGGTTTCCATTTGACTCTGAGAAAAAATGTTCTACTTTAAAAGGTTTAAAATACTTTTCCAACACAAACAGCAGTGTCATAAACAACACTACAGACACTGTGGGTCAAGAAAAAGTACATCACTATACTTTTTTTATGAATTCAAATTAAACATGTCACAGCAGGAAAATCACAGGTGTAAATATTGGAATTAACAATGGCTGAATCTTTATAACTGCTGGTATAAGAGACACAACACAGAGCTGCTATCAAGGATATTATCCTATTACTGTCCTGTACATATATTATTATTAATATATATTGGTCATAAATAACCAATTAATTCTTCATTTATGCTAAAGTTCCTTCCAACATATATGAACACACTTAGTTGAATAACTTTGTAGAAATAATCATCATCACCACCAATAATAATAATAATAATAATAATGACAATAATAATGAAACAAGAAGAATTAAATGAAATTATTCACATACAGGGTGAAGGACTATGCTAACATGTTTCTTTGTTAAAGGGGTCTCCTGAATCCTTGTGTTGAACAAATTCTGGAGCGGAGTTTGTGTTCAACCCCAGACACCATGTGTGAAAGCCATGTCAGACACCGAGTCACACCGTGTTGGAAACGTCAATATTGGGATCAGAATTTTTACCTAACATAGTTGCAGCTTTAAGATAAAATATTGTGACAGAAAAGCAAACTCGGGAGGATTAATTATCTATCTATCTATCTATCTATCTATCTATCTATCTATCTATCTATCTATCTATCTATCGGCCTAACCCCCCCTCCCCTCCATCCTCCCTCCAATTGCCTGCTCTCTGCTGGAGTTATGGATCGACTTAAAAAGTGAGGGTGTCGAGGCGGTGATGAGACGCCGCACGGGGGAGCCGGGATAGCACGCAGGGACTCCGCTGTGGAGAGGGAGGGAGATGGAGAGATGGATCGAGAATGTAATTTTAAATGAAAGTCTATTTAACCCGCTGTGAATGGCATGACCCCTATCCTCGCCTCAGAGCCCATCACTGTTAAAAGGATCATTTTCAGAATTCAATCCAAAAACTTCAGCAAGCTGCAATTTACTCTCTCCTTCACTCTCTCTCTCTCTTCTTCCCCTCCGTTATGTATCTGCCGGGGCCAGAGCATTGCAGCAAACGAAAAATAACAATAAAATATATGTCCAGAAAATTGCACAAGCTATTCTTTTTCTTTTTTCTTTTTTTCTTTTATTTTTTAGGCGACAGTTTTATGACCCTTGTGTGATTGGAACTGGAATAAGAGCGCCATTGATCCGTGTGCAGTTTAGTTAAGGTGCAGGCCGCTTAGTAGATTTCAAGGAGGAAAACCAAACGAACTCAGTTTTTTTTTTAATTTAAAAGCCTCGTAAAATCTCAACAACACAGATGCTTTAAAAGTAGCAACAGAAATAACATTTAAGTGGAAAAAATAATGCGTTTCTGACACAGTTAACCGTTTTGTGTACGCACCTCCCCTGTGATAAGGTCTAGTACGTTATCAGCACATCCAAAGACAATATAATGTTGTCTTCCTGCAATCATAACATGTGCAGTGTTCTAGCAGTGTGTCACCACAGGGATGGATCCATCCGCAACTTTTTTTTTTTATTTCATTTTTTTTGGTGTCACAAACTTCCGAGCTTGTTTATTTGCAGTGTAATGAGTGTAATAACAATATGAAATGTTATGCCTTTTCCCTGCGCGGTCACAAACAGACGTGCGTAATACAGACGGGTATTTAGAGTCGCTCTGTAATTTGGGGGCCACAATTTGATTCATTTATCCGCACACTGTTATTAACCCTGTGGAAAAAGAGATGTCAGCCGCCATTTCAGCCAGCAGGACATCCGCGTTTTGTTTAAATGCACTAATTACACGCATACATTAGAGGGGGGCGAAATAGCCTGAGCGCAATTTTCACATTTTCAATTTTCCGTCTATTTGACGTGCAGGTGAAGAGATGGCGGAGAGAGGCCGCCTTCAGCTTCAGCACCACCTCACCACCGCCTCCCCTGTATTTTCATAACATCCTAACTTGATAATATCCAGGGGAAACACCGGGTTACATGCTTTCTGTTAGTTTATCGTTGCAGACACTGCTGCTGTGATGCTGTGTTACACCCCTGGAAGTGAAGCAGGCCTTTGTCCCTTTTTATGGACTCACGCACCTCAGTAAATTAAACATATTGAAGTTAGTGTGTTTGTCTATCAACTGCAGATGTTATACGTACGTTTACGCTTTTACTTTCACAGTGTCCGCTCCCTTCTTACCTGTCTCGTCCTCTCTTCAGTGGAGGCCATCGAAGTGATACTGAGGAAGTTTATTATTTAGGACCAGCAGGTTGTGTTTCGCCTTGGAGGTCATTCAACTGGCGCCATCTCCTGGACGGAATACCAAACTGCTCCAACAGGTAAGAGTTACAATGTACAGAATCAGAAACCTGCTGTTGTTCTGGATCCAGCACTTACTAAACGCATCGCACTCCTCCGTCCTCCTTCTCTACTGCTGTTGTCTATTAGTCTTTTTTGGTTTATTTCACTACAGATATATTTGTATGCGTGGGGCCGCTAAGAGAAAAGTAACTTCAACCCCTATCCACCTGTAGGAAACAGGTACCCTGCATTTGCGCACGCATGGTGAGGCAGGTCTAGCTTTATTCTCTTCTGTTTTTTTATTTTCCGCCCGTTTGTTCCTGTGCAACATGTGTAACAAATGGGTCCATAACATGCGCCCACTGGCTCGTGGCCTTGGCGACGACGACTCATCCTCATTCTCCATCCTCCATCATCCATCCATCCATCCTCGCGCTCCGACATAATTGGACACTTGCTCTGCTTGAGAGGCCAAGCAGGAAAAGAAGGAAAGGAGGGAGAGAAAGAGCGAGAGTGTGTGTTGGGAGGGGAGGGAGGCTTTTAAGGCGCGCGTAAGCAAAGTTAATTAGCGGTTATTAACAGCCCGCATAATGAGAGCGAGAGGGAGTCAATTTAATGACTTTGTTAGCGCGAGTTCAGAGCGACAGGCAATGATCGAAACAACAAAAGCGAGCGCGCACGCAGCCATCATCCGTAATTTCCAGCGGTAATGCGGTCTGATCAGAAACAAAGGGTTCTAATTTCGTTCAACTGACTCGATAATTTGTCCTTATGTAAGGAAAATAATTAATGACTTAATGCTTCAACAGAAGTAGTTTTCTTTGGGGGGGATTTCGAAGGCCTCGTTTGCTGGAGAAGGTCGTAAGGAAATCAATTTCCAGGCCTATAATTATTTACATCATAATTTTTAAACGTGGACGTGTGCCTTTGCGCCCGGTTAGTGTGCAGGCGATTGAGGGTGTATTTGTACGGGAGAGAAGGAGTCTCCAAATGTTCTTCTTCTCTCAGGCAAATTGTGTACGGCAATAACTGGCAGCATATGTCATAATGTAGTATTGTAGATTTTGCCATGAGACCAAAACAAAAAAAGGGAGAAATATAGGTCTTTAAAAGCCGCGCATACACACTGAAATTTAGATCACTCGTCAGAGCAGGTCTGGAGATTTAGAAGGCAGATGATCATACCTCGGTGCTCAGTAGAATTGATGACCCTCAAGCCTGTACATGTGCCCGAGAATGTACCAGCTTATTGAGGCTACCGCATTGCAAAATTATCCGAGGCGTGCGCGTCTTTACGCATGATTTCATCATTCCACAGATGGGGTTGAGTCGGACGAAAGATGTGAGCGCTATTATCGATTGGGGGGAACATGAGCTGCCTGTGGGCCACTCTTGGATTCATGGCAGGTGGATAGGTCACCCACACAAGAGCGGCAATTTCTTGGCCCCCATTGTCTCCACTGATTACTGCTTTGATCACAGGAATCAAGAGCTCGCGGATCTCGTAAACCCACAGCGGAGTAAGGGAGCTCGTGAGCTGAAGAGGCCATCATCATCATCATCATCATCATCATCATCATCATCATCAAAATATTCTTCTTCTTCTTCTTCCAGATCATCACCATAACCATCGCCACCACCATCATCACTAGTTGACCATACAAACCTGGGGTGCCGTATGTTTTCACAGCCGCTTTGCCCTTTTATTGATTGCGTGCCTTAATTTTAATTCGATTGCGCGAGTGTCAAAAATTCCGCAAGAATCATCCTAGTAATGAGATAATCAAAGTAATATATGCAAATCAGTTATGTTGCCAGCTTATCAAAACCGGAGTGCCCCCCCTTGAGTCTGAAGAAGTCCATTTATTCAGTTAGTGGCAATACCTTGCGCAAATGGCGCTATGCAAATGACAGTTGATTAGACTAAATTAAGAACCTCGTTTCTCCCTGACCTTGTCTGAGTTTTATGTAAATTCTTTTTTCTTGCTTTAATGTGATAAAAATGCATTTTACACCTTGGCCTTTATAAATCTCAACAATATTTTCCATGAGACAAACAATGGTCAGCTTCAAATAACTCACTGTGTCAATATCTAGGACGGCTGTCTGACTGTGTCTCTTCTGTCTCTCACAAATCTTAGTATATCTTGACCCCAGTGCAACTCCCACAGGGACAGAAAGTATGTTGTTATAACTTCCTTGCTGTGGGGGAGTGTGCCTCCAAGATAGACTAGGTGTGTGTCTGTCTCGGAGTGTGTCTCTGCATGTGTGTGTTTACAAGATTATGTGTACTCATGTGTGCACCATAACATATTGTCTTAGGGGACAGAGAGAGTGCAGTTGAGACTTCCTCTCTGTGGGGTGTGTGGGGCCTGTAGATGGGAAAGGAATAAATCCAATATAGATTGCAGGGCTGCGCTGCCTCCCGCTGGGGACCCTCAGACTTGCAGGCCAGGATCGAAGTGCTTTTCTCCCCCTAAATTGGCCTGAGAGGCCGCAGGAGCAGCTGAGATACACCCCCAACACTGGGACTGCCTACGACCTAATGATGGTGCTAGGGACAGACACACATATACACATGCATACACAGTGACAGAGATGGGCGCGTGCGCTCATACACACCGAAGCTCACATACAATCAAACCCTGACTGATATCGCGTCAGCCACACTCTTGCACCAAACACACACAGATATAAACACACCTTCCTCCTTCTTGAACACACTCATTCCTTGTCCAAAGACCATTCACCTCAAGTTTCCCTCTTCACATCTGAGACCACCCCTCTAAACTACCTATCTAAACTACAGATTTAGAATAGGCATCCTCACTCCCTGTCCACACACTTCAGAGGGAGGGGTGAATAGTATAACTGGCACACCCGCCTGCCCTTTGGTTCCCTACATAAGGAAAACGCCACCAGATCTCCAATACCATTTTGCTTCCTGCCAAACATCCAGCTGCTGTCATTTTGGTTCTGTCCGGGAAACTAATTCTATTTGTGATGAGGTGTCTGATGTGTTGCTGGGGTGGGTCCAGAGACTGTGTGACAGAATATCCTACATGCAGACATTTGTGACTCAGTATGCCTCATTACCTGCTCACGGGTCATTTTATGGTAACGACAGCATGTCACCACATAGCTGATCTCTGGAGGGTAACAGGTTGCAGAAGTGAATACAAAGATATAGAACAATGCATATGTATTCACAACTCAGTGTTTTCTTTTTTTGAACTGACAGCTGCAATTGCTTGGTTTTTGGATGTGTGCATTGCTTGAATACCATATTATTGCAGTGACTGTAGCATATAGGATGACATCACCACTTCCACTCCAATGCCAATGTGGGCTTTGAATGCACATACTACACCTTCATGATCATTAGAAATAATATCAAACAAATCGTTTATCTGTCCATCCGCTATTTATATTTACAGTTTCACACTATCATTATTATGATTATTTTTTGCAAATGAATAAAATTGCTATTTTTATTACTGTAAACTTAGTAACCTATAATAGCAAAGACATCGTTTAATAAAAAACTGATATCTGTTTGTGTCCAGACTCCCAATTCAGTTCTATTACAGCCCCTTCGGCAGCAACGACACGTCCAAGACTCTGGGTAATTCTGTACATGTTTGTCACACCTGGATTTAGGCACTTTATCCCATTCTTCCCAACTGATCCTCAGATCAGACGAGAAGATGCGAAGCATCTGAGAACTGCCATCTTCAGCTCTCTCCAGGGATATTCTAGGAGGATTAAATCTGGGCTTTGGTTGGGCCACTCAAGGACAGCCAGATACTTGTCCTAGAGCCACTCCAGTATTGTCTTGGCTCGATGCTTCAGGTCAACTCTTGTCTCATTCTCAGGTCACATGCAATCTGGAGCAGGTTTTTCTTCAAGGATTTCTCCATATTTGGCTCCATTCAGCCTTCAGTCCCCTATTACCTGTCTCCCTGAATATTTTCTCTCATACTCGGTCAGTTCTTACATTTAACCACTCTACTATTAAGGGTCTGATTGCTGGAGTGCTGCTGAGATGATCATCCTTCTGCCAGGTTCTCCCATCTCCACAGAGGACATTAGCAGATTGACTGTGGGGTTCTCGATCACCTCTGTGACCAAGGTCCTCCCTGTCCAGTTGCTCAGTTTGGCCAGGTGGCCGTCTGCTGTCCTTCTGGTGGGTCCAAACTTGTGTCTGCAGAGAGTTACTTAGATAAACACGTTTTCACTGTGCCATTATTGGTCATCGATGGGCAGTTTTATCCACTTAAAATGAAATCAACAACACAATACAAAGGGCTCTTTCTAAAGTATACTGAAATCAGTTTAAGAAACCGAGATGAGATATAAGCTTAGCTACAACAAATGCCACAAATGATTCTGCTAGCATAATATTCAAAACAGGAATATCTGCTCACAAGCCCGTTAGCTTTAGGTTTACATCATTTTGTCATGTTTGGTTATATGGAATAATAAAGTAAATGATCACGATAACGCTTTATTTAAACAGTTATTTTTCATCTGTGAATGACATGTAGAAAAACACATCAACTAGTAAATGCAGTTTTAGCTCATGCTATCTATGTCTCTGACACTACAGCAGCCTCATCTACATTCTGCTCTTTTGAACATACCAAGTCATATCTCATCATACATCATGGATTTTATCCATCTACTTATGTCCACTCCAAATATCCTTGACTCTACTATTTTGTATCTTTCTCTCAGTCTTCCTTTCTTATGTGCTATTTTCCACTTTCGTCTCCGTCACACTGCTCTTGCCTCTTGATGCTCATACACCTTTCACCTTGTTGTCTTTAATCCTCCACTTGTGTCTCTGCTATGGTGCATTACATTATGTTTTCCCTTCATCAACCTGACTGTTTGTGGCTATTTTCATGTCTTGTTTTGCTTAATAACTCATCTCTGGCTATGCAGAAAGAAACAAGCTGCTATTCACATGTGCACTATATGCTGTGCGCACACACACGTACACAACAATAGACAAAAATGCATACTAAATACCTGCAATGCAAAGACAAGCACATGTAACACATAAACATAGGCCACAAACCGATGCGCAACAAAATCCTTTTGACATCAATAATTGGTAAATCCTCTGATTAACTTGTAAGAATTGTCCTTAGAGTGCTTAAGTAATTGTGTTTGTGTGTGTCCTTTTTTATTGCATGCGCCCCCCTCTCTTTAAAGCACATCTTTATAACCAAGCAATTCCAAAGCAATTTTCTCTGTGGGAGGAGAGTGTAATTTTCTATTCTGTGACACTGTGATGTGTAAGAAACTGGGAGCCAGCGCTAAAAGGCGTCTGTAGTGTGTGTCTTGGTGTGGGTGTGAGCTGCTTTAATGGCCAACGCGGGGCGGGTGGCGGTGGTGGTGAGCTGGTGCATGTCAGGAAGGCCATCATTTAATGACTCCCAAATAGTGCCCTCCTCGTTAGAGCTATCGTCCTGGAAACACAAGGATGTGAACCAGGAGAGTGCCACACGCTGCAACAGTCTTTTATCTTCATATTAAACCATTTGCATAACATTAGCGCAATAGATAGGACTCAGGAGATACTCAACCTACTCAGGGAGAGACAGAGAGAGTAGGCACAGGAGACACAGAGAGGGTATACTACATGTCCTTGCAAATCTAATCAGCGTTAAATGGAGCTGTCAGACACGCGCGTATCTGTGTGTGTATGTGTGCTACTGGATGGCTCGTGTCAGGAGTCATTTAACATTAAGCTGCAATAGTGTGTAACAGGACTATAATTACAAAATACAAGAATCAGAGCTATTTCTTGTTAGATGTGACATCCAAATACGTCCGTTACCTATCAGTGATACACAGGATCCGGCCAGATGGTAACAATTTACATGTCATGTGCTCGTATGTCCTTCACAAAGTTAAGTTTTTATATTTGTGTTTTTTCCCTCCAAAGTCATTGAGCAAATCACGCCCAGTCGTAGCAGCTCTACACAATACATACTGTAGAAGTAGGCAATTAGAACAAATTGCATCACACCATTTTTTAAATTGCTGATGTGGTTTGCGATGATGGCGGAGTTTTGTGAGATATCAGAGGAATAACAAAAGGCACAGTTTTATGTTTTGTGTAGATTCAGCACCTGTCTATACTGTATAATGTGCTGTTTGGCTTTGCTTTGCATCTAAAATAATATATCTGACTGCCTTATTTTCCTCTGCTCAAAGAATAAAGAGACTACGAAAGAATCTCATTAATGTAGTGAAACAGGAGCAGGAATGTGTGTAAGCACACACTAATTAGTTGTTGCTAGTCGCTACTGCCTGATTAATTTAATCAAAAGTACACTTGATCTATATATAACAACTGTTATGAATGTACTGTGTGCCGTTTTGGCAGATACAATGAACTGCTTACATGTGACTCTTTGAAACTCCCTTAATGAATTCTGGATTATACCATATGTATGGTACAACAGAGGATGTGCTGGAAACATCAACACTGAGCTGTTGAACTATAATACTTATAAAAGAAGTGCTGCTCATTTATAAAATCCTCTTCTCAGGACCTAGTGAGCATAATTATACTGTCATCTTTCTTACATGTTTAGGTCATGTTTATGATTGTTATTGGTGCATACCCAACTTTCACCTGCTGTGACTAGAAATACCTGTGTGGGTGTGCTGGCAATTTAAAGATATAATTCACCCAAATATAACAATATAGAAAAAACAACACACATCTGTGTTCTGTATGTTTGTGGTGCTCATCAAAACGTGCTGCAACAATTGTCGACATAGGTCTGAATAGTCCATAACAACACTGCGTGAGTTTTCCAATTAGTTCATGTTCTTTTATTCAGCAGTAATGACAGAATGACTCTCTTGACCATCCTGCTTAAATACGTTTTGATGTGGGCTTTCAGTGACCTTTAAAGGTCAAACTGTGGAATAAAGGGGCCAAAAATATATAACATCTGTTGCAAGTATATGTGAAAGGGCACTTGCCACAAATGGCTATGGGTGTTTGTGATCACACCGCACAATGGGTTTGTGTGTGAAAAGAGAGATTGCCTGTTTATGCATATGGGGATAGACTGTGCCAGGTGAGTGTACCGTTTACCATCAAGCTATTGAGTTCAGCAGGCATCTAATAACAAAGCATTTATGGCCCACTTACTCATGCATAGATATAACTGTCAGTAGCAACAACAGTCTCCTCTCTCCCGTCTCCAGCTATTCCCGCCTCTCCTAAAACACACAGACACCACCCGGATTGGACCAAAATACTCTAGAATTCTATCATCAGACTAGAGGATGAAATTAAAATCGCTCATTTTCTTTCTCCGTACAAGGAGCAGATCAATTTCCGGAGACTGGGACGTGATATTTTCCTGCCATTGGGCTTTCTCGTCTTTGGCACAGCACCCTGACTGCCTGCCAGCGGGGGGCCCGGGCCTGACTGCACGCCTCGCCGGAGAACAGTTACTTCTGCCGCGGCGAGTTTATTTGCGCCTCGCTATGAGAATTGCCATCATTTACCCTTCCCCAACACCTCCCTAAAAGAAAAGAAATAGACAACAGGGGAAGCGAGGCAAGGATGCGAAAGGCGAAATTGATTCTTTTTGATACATGCTGCATGGGAGACATTAGGTCCCCCTCGTTTGACCTCCATTTCAAGAAATGAACTGAATACATTTTGCGTAAAGTAATGTATGGGCCTTTTGAAGGCCTTTGCTGTCGTATCATATCAGGAATGAATTGCTCGCTGCAGCGTGCACAGGTTATCCGGTGTATTAGGCTGGTTTAAGACAAGTCAATTAATTATGCAGCTGGGATGATAACTCACTTTACATAAACCAGTAACTCAGCGTGTGTTAAGCAAGACAAAATTAAGGACAACTTGATGAACCGGTGGAGCATTAAATACACAGTAATAGTGGCCCCAGCGTTCAGGTTGGTGGCTCTTTGAATCCAGTGCTGTGGAAAGGTTCAACTTTGTATTCAGCCTGTGTAAAAGCACGGGGCATGAGCTTATAGACTACTGGATAGATTTTAGTCCATATGTTTGTTTTGCAGGACGTGAGGATGTGCATGGCACCACTGTTTGCACAAGCAGTCCCATATAAGGTCACCGCAGTCTGACCAGGATTTCAAGTCACTTTCATAGATTAATATTGGTCCTGTCACCATAATGTGTAGCTACCCATAACTTAATACATGCAGCTTGTCTTGATTGTAACCCAAACATGCATGGGATGTTTTTCTTAGAAGACTATAATGAGTGTTTGTTAACCCAGTATCAACCTCTCTTCATGAGGTCTAAATATCATTTCGGGACTACAGCTGCCTAGCTCTGCTGTATTTGTTACCTGTATGCTGCGCTCAGAAGTTGTTTGTCTTGGCAGTGACACTGATCCTTGTTTGCGCACATTTCCACCATCCAACCCGTCCTTTCCCCTTTTGCTTAAGACCCCTGCTATTGCGTCACAAAGCCAGTCCAGGCCTAATTAAAACCATATCGGGAAAGAGTATAAATCCAACCCCTTTTCCTCTCAGCCCACACCAGCACGCACAAGTCCTGCACAGGGTTTTGGTCCAAAGGCATGCATTAGGAGCAGACACGGGTAGCTGAAAGTTAATTTGTAACCCCCTTTGAACAGAACGCACCATGGCTGGACTCAAGGTAAGACGGCACAGGCTGTTTAAAAACTTTTCTAATGTTGGAAATCTATCAGTGCTTAGAGCGGGCATCTGACAAACCCCTGAAGTTTCAGAACAGTCTGAGAGCCGTGGAATGCAAATGCATGTTGTAATTATAATACAATATAATAATACAGTATTATTGTGTTACTTGAGTTGCTAATGTATATTGTGCACAAGGATTCCGCAAAGTTAAATCGCGCATCGAGCCGTCACTAACCACAGAAGCCGAGCGGCTGACTGAAGGGCGGCGGTGCCTCCAGCCAATCAGTGGGCTCCGTTCAGCAGCTGCCCAGATGCGCTCTGTCTGAGATGCTTTGTAGCTTTGTAGAGCAAAATCACTTCAGTGGGCGATTTATCGCTTTTATAAACCATGGAAACCGTGTACATTTATATATTCCCATCCAAACCAAGTTCCTCCAAACGTCGTCCAGCAGCTTAATGCTTTTCCAGCTTTTCACTCAACAGCCAATGATCAAGTGTGGTTCAAGCTTTATCTGTGACACCAGTTGACCTCTAGGCTCAGCAGCTGTATCTAAAGGTCACAGCAGTGGGTACAAGTGCAGTCTCAGGGGTTTTGTTTCAAAATATTGTAAGAATGGACTTGATTCATGACCGGTTTGACGTGAGCTTTGACCTTTACTGGCGTTTTTCACTCGTCATGAAAAGACAAGCTGAACGAAGCCCGTTTTGCATAACACTGCGGTCTTTACGCACGACCTTCATGAACGCGCACACATGGAAAGCATCAGTTCCTGTGTTTGTTCGCTTTTCGCAGACTAACAGTGACTCAGCAACATTTCATTACATTGTGCGAAGTTCATGTTTTTCAGTTGCAGGATGACAGTGGAGGGATGAGCCTATTAGAATCGAAATATTGATTAAGTGCTGTGGGTTTTTAACATAATAACACAATATAATCAATGATTGGTGGTAAATTTGACATAACAGCATTTTGTTTAATCACAGATCTAATGTGAATCAATATGACAATAATTAACTAAAAGTCAAAACCTTAACGACAAGCCCTCACATTTAGTTTTAACCAGCTTGGACACATTTGTGCTGCGCTTTTCTACATATTTTACTTTACGTTTGTCTGTTTGTTCCAGTACATGAGTGGTTTTGGAAATGAGTTCTCGTCTGAAGACCCTCGCTGCCCAGGAGCTTTGCCTGAGGGACAGGTAGGATATTCACACCGACCAAAAGCTCCATGTTCCACAGGAAATATAAAATCCGATTGTCAGAAGGTCCACCTTAATGAATCAGCTTGCTTTGTTATCATGTGCCTATTTGAAAGAACCTGTCAGAGTTTCTTCAGACCTGCTGATCCTGCACTTCCACAACATAACACTTCTACTTATGTCTCTACAGAACACCCCTCAGGTCTGTCCCTACGGCCTCTATGCTGAGCAACTCTCTGGATCTGCTTTCACCTGCCCGCGCCCAGCCAATAAAAGGAGGTATCAATCTCAGCCTGAAGCTTAAATCAGCTCAGGTAAATCAAATGGATGCTTGGTGTCATAAAAACGTATTGGTCCTTTTTCTTTTTTCAGCTGGTTGTATCGCATCCTGCCCTCTGTCAAACATAAGCCTTTTACCCTCGTACCATGTGGGAATCTAACAGAGAACTGGAATGAAGTGGAGCCTGACCCTAACCAGGTACATCAAGGCCCAGTAGGAAGAGATCCTGCTTTGCACCAGTTTAATGGAGGTGCATTTTGTGACTTTGATGTTTCTTTCACAGCTGCGATGGCTGCCATTCACCGTTCCCAAATCCACAGAGAAGAAAGTGGACTTTGTGGCTGTGAGTTTACCTCACTTACTTCACATTGTTTTTTTGTTTTTCATGACACATTTTCAGGTGATTGATTTGGGATCTCGTCTTTCTGTTTGCATGTTGCAGGGTCTACATACCATCTGTGGTGCCGGGGACACCAAATCCCGCAACGGTATTGCCATCCATGTGTACACCTGCAACAGCTCCATGATTGACAGGTGAGTCTGTGTGTATGTTTTTGCAGACGATTCCCATAAAAGATATATTTTCACCTATCAATATGCAAACAGAAAAAAAAGAGCCTGTGATTACACTATGATGATCATTAGAGCTCATCCATTTTTCCTTGTTCCAGGTGCTTCAACAACTCCGATGGAGACTTTCTGATTGGTGAGGAAAGGAGATGTTGATGTTTTCACTGTCATCTATCACAAGAAACAATGGCAGCTCAATCCTCAGTCCTTTTTCTCCTTCAATTTTCCTTTTCATTGTTGTTCTGCTTGTCTGTTTGTCTCTCTAGTCCCCCAGCAGGGAGAGATCTTGATCACCACAGAGTTTGGGAAGATGAAGGTCGAGCCGAATGAGATCTGTGTCATCCAGGTAAGCTCTATGTTTTTAATCTCCACTGCAGTTTTCATTGAAATCTACCACTATGTCTGCCCCCAGAGCCCCCTAACCATATTTTAAAAGACATAGTTTGGTGCTTTTCAAAAGTGACCTTACAAATAAAGAACAATGTAAAGAAGTGTGTGTTGGGATATTGGTATTGTAGTTAGACACATTAGTCCAGGAACCTGTGTGTCTCTTCAGCTTTGGTACATCCCACACTGAGACATATCAGCAGTACATTTCCTGTAACCACCACTTGTCATGTGTTTTTCTCCAGCAAGGGATGCGCTTCAGTGTTGATGTGTTTGGAGAAACCAGAGGTTATATACTGGAGGTGTATGGATCCCATTTTGAACTTCCTGACCTGGGGCCCATAGGTGTGTGTCTGTATGTATTTGTAAATATAAATATGTGTAATTTATGTTCATCCTTCCTTGAATATGAAGGGATGAAAAGTATCTATCTATCTAAGGATAGATTGCAATAATAGTGTTATTACTAGTAGTAATAACTAGCACTTAATAGTGACTATTAAGTGCCTTGAGATGACGTCTGTTGTGATTTGGCGCTATACAAATAAAATGTAATCGAATCGAATCGAATAGTGGCAATATAACATGGGCATTCGTGACTTTAGAGAGCACCTGACTTTTTTCTAGCCGTGGAATTTGGTACACATATTCCTGTTTCCCTCAGGATCAATTATTATCACATTGGTGATCTCCACGAGTTTTCATTTAGCACCATCATCAATTCAAAATGTAATTTGTCCAAAGCTTCAGTTTATCATATACAGGCAGCACTAATTATTATCAACATTAGTCGCACTTTGCATTTAGTGTTAATTAACAACAGTGAGCACACCAATATGCTAAACTGGTAAATGAACCTGGTGAACATGATAAGCATTAAACCTCCCATCAGCATGACAGCGTCGTCATTGTGAGCATGTTAGCGTGCTGATGTCTTCGTAGTAATACAGCAAGACATCATCTCCTTGTTGCCTCATTCGCTCTTCCATACGTAACAGACCATCAGTAGTTTACTTATTAGAGAGTAGTAAATTAACACTTAGCTTCAACTCATCATCTAACTCGTCATTTCTCCTTCTATAAAATGCAGCTGTTCATTGTAGATGTTTGACTCCTTACATTACGCTGCATGATGTCTGATTTTCGACAGAACCATAGTCTTAAATGTAACTGTGTTGATTTTTTGTTTTGTTTCTGGGCAGATGTGTAATATTAGGTGCATTTGTTTTGCAGGAGCCAACGGTCTTGCCAACCCCAGAGATTTCTTGTGTCCAGTTGCTTGGTATGAGGATCGCAAAGTGGCCACGGGTTACACCATCATCAACAAATACCAAGGAAAACTCTTCGCCTGCCAACAGGTGTTCTTCTGTGGCATTTCAGATTGGGTTCAGCATGCTCACACATGTATGACAGGAGCACACGCGTATGACATACTTGCCCTATTACCCTATTTAGGTTTGTTTTTGCTTCAGTAAACACCATCAAACCGCAACAATGACTAACAGGAAACTGTCCAAGTGAAGCATATAATCCATTAGTAGCTCCTGCCGATTGAATTGCCATCCCTGATGATTTAATATTGAAGCGTTAGCTGTTCCATTCAGCAGGTTTTTCCGCCTCGACTCCCTTATGAGTCTTAATCACTCATAATTACTTAAGGCATTCTGGAGTTACAGACAGTGTACCTGTGAAGCTTTGCTTTGTAGGAAAAACCTTTCACAAGTTAAGCATTAATTTCACCATATTTCACTCAGGGAATGATCCTCCCCCTCCCGAAATGTCCTGTTGGGTGCATAATTGGATCGACACATAATGTCTGACAGGAGGTTTTTTACTGAGACAGGGAGGAGGTGGGAGGAGAGGTTTGTCAGCGGTGGGTGTTGGGGGGTTGTAACCGTGGAAACCATGTCAAACCACACTGTTATTATTCATCGTAGGAAGTACACAAGGGTGAGATACTGTCTTTTTTGTAACAAAACAAACACTTTTCATTGCTCTTGCTGCCTGTGCGTGAGTCTCTGCCTCCTGTTATGTGCTGGGGGTTAGAGAAGGAGGCCGCAGGCTGCACCTGACACTCTTTTATACCGGATTCCACTCATTGCAGAGCCCGGAGGTTGAGGCGGGCGGTAAGAAAATAAGGTGGGGGACGCGGGCCTCATCTCCAGGAAGATGCTGCTGCTCTTGTCTGGTCCTGCTGTTTCGTTCCCCTGCAGAGCGCTGAAATTGCTCAAATTAACTTATTATTTGCTTGACTGGGCCAATATGTTTGTGTTTTGTGTGCAACTGCTTGCTCTCCTCCATTTTTCCCTTCATTTTATCAAATGTATTAGAGTTGCCACAGATGAATGTCCAAAATAATACTTGCACTGGGTTCCACCAAGTGCCTTTTTTTGTACAGCAACTACTGTGAACTACTACAATGTTGTTTTTGGTGTTTATTTGTTATGAAATGAGTGTAAATTTACATATACACAAGTCTGTGCACGCATATCTGCCTATTAGCAGTACGTGTGTACGTGAGCGTGCGTATAAGGAGCGAGGAGGTCAGTCAGGAGGCAGCTCGAGTTGTAATGAACTATATTGATTTTAGAGCTGCTGTTGAATGTCTTTTTCGCAGTGACATTATCAGAACAGAGAAACTATATAAAATTGCTGTGGTTTTAACAATCAAGATAAAGAAATATCTCTGCACCCACTGTTACTGCTGCTCCCTCCCCCCATAACTGCAATACTGCGAGCGCCAAAATGCTCAAAGTTTGGGAAAGTTTGATTTTGAAGCCAATTACCCCATAATACCTGGAGCCTCGTATCACAAAGAACAGGGGAATGAAAGAGAAAAAAGAATGAAAAGAAGCACACCCTCTTTCACAATCAACCCTTTTCATTATGACCATTTTTTTTCTCTATGTCAAGAAGTACTCTATCTGGGAATTTAAGATTACAAAGACATTATTCATTGTTCGTTTTTCCCTGTAAAAAGCTCAATTTAAAGTCTTTTGTGTTTGTTGCTTGGGTAGACTCGTCTTATTTGTTTTGTTCTCTGCACGTAGGATTTTTCTCCATTCAATGTGGTTGCCTGGCACGGGAACTACACACCTTACAAATACAACCTGAAGAACTTCATGGTTATCAACTGTGTGGCCTTCGATCATGCGGTGAGAGTCATGCTTAAGGATACAGACACGTTCACTATATTTTTTAACATATGTAGACCATATTTCATTAGCAATTTATGCCATTTAAGTGAAATGACCCCCCCCCCCCCCCCCCCAATACTTGTTCACATATTCCGTTATGATCTCTCTACAGGATCCATCTATCTTTACTGTGTTGACTGCCAAAACCACTCGACCAGGTGTAGCCATTGCTGATTTTGTCATCTTTCCCCCACGTTGGGGAGTGGCCGATCACACCTTCCGTCCACCGTATTATCACCGTAAGATCATCATAACACACATAGCTGGCTTCAGTTCTAAAGTGGGATTTTTCAGCAGAATAGGAGAAGACTTTAGAAAGCAGAAACTGTGAATTGTGAATACTAGGTTGTTCTGACATGACTGAATATAATCCTAGTTTGAAAGAGTGTGGTGTTAATTCTAGTTTGCCAAAGAATGAAACAAGCCAACCAGAGGCCAACACATTCATTTACACAGCCAGTATCAAGACAGGAGGTGACAACAATCCACCTGCTGTAGAATCCTTCAACTGAAGCCCCAGCCCAGAACCTTTTGTCTGTTTTCACCACAGATCTTTAAGGCCATCTACTGGAAGTCAGTGTTACAAATTTGTATAGATTGTGTTACAGCTCCTCCTGTTTGTAACTTCAGGGAACTGCATGAGTGAATTCATGGGTTTGATCCATGGCCACTATGAGGCCAAAGAAGAAGGTTTCCAGCCAGGAGGGGCCAGTCTCCACAGCATTATGACCCCACATGGACCGGACGCCGACTGCTTTGAAAAGAACACCACTGCTGAGCTCAAACCTGAGAGGGTGGCTGAAGGAACCATGGTAAAAAAAATATTTATATAAAGTCTGAGAGTCAACTAGAGAAGCAAGATTAAAAAGCCACCAAAAAAACGTATATTTCACTTGACAGAAGCATCATCAGTGATAATGTCTCTTAAACCTTCTGCTTTCCTTCAGGCTTTCATGTTTGAGTCATCCTTCAGTATGGCTGTGACCAAATGGGGTTTGCAAACATGTCAGAAGCTTGACAAGAGCTACTACCAGTGCTGGGAACCTCTCTGCAGTCACTTTAACCCCAACTGGAAGCCCAGCAAAAAGTAGAAAGATTCGCAAGAAATCTGACACAAATATAGTTACATTCCTAATTTCACTTTATAAAATGCACCTACCACATCATGCACAATAAAGGCAAAGTTTCTCAGTGCAAAACACTCATTTCATGATTTAACAAGTGGTCTGTTTTGATCAGTAGCTTACCTTAACCCAGTGGACTAAATCATCTCGAAATTCTGCCTGGAAAGGAGATAAACACATCCTGAACAAATGTTTCCCGTCCTCACATTGCATTAGAAAGTGTGAAGACACACACACACTTTACTTTCACTGTGCATGTTTCATCATTCTGGTCAAGATTTCAGCTGCTCTTATTGTCAGCTACTACATTTTCACACTATCTGCTGGTTATTATGCTGCTGTAATACTTGCATGTGCATTACCCTGGTCTGTGGTTCTGTGGTCAAACTTTTGCCTCAAAATTTAAAGTCACACAATTTGTTTTTGACAATATAATTTTATTTGATTAATAATAATTACACAACGTGACATCATCACTTGAACATACAGAAGGTCTTTACACATCTGAGCTCAATATGATAAACTGAACTTGCGCTCGAGGGTTCCAGCCTTAATCTTCTCCTCCTTCCTATCCTATAAGAAAGATGACAAACAGATGATGAGTTGGTACAGTTTCCATGGCAACAGTCTTATCACCCTCACCCTCTTCACCTTGCAGACATTTTCTCAAATGCATGTTTTATGAGTGAGCGTTTTATGATTTTCAAGCAGTTTTCTTCCCTCCCAGTGGAGAGAGGAAGAGATGAACATGATATCCCAGCGGTGACAATTGCACCAAATTCTTACTGGAATTTCTATTGCCAAGGATTTAGAGGGTGAATCTCCATGACAATGGGGATAAAATTGAAAGCAGGCTGCATTTTGAATGAAGCATTCAATTCTAATGTAAATGGAACAGTGACAAGAAAGTAAACCAGCTCATCTGTGAATCTACAAGAAAATAAATAACACTAATCCTCAACTTAAACGCTTTTCACATCACATATTACACGTTTCACATTTTTAAAAATGTTTCTAATGCTATGGCAACTTAGTTTATGTTACAGGTTGGGTTTAAGATTAGAAACACCTCATATTAATATGCACTCATGTATGACTTCACCACCCACTGTGACCTCAATAATAAACATAGTAGAATCATCACCTTTCCGATAGTTTGACCAAAAACTGAGAAATAATGTAACAGCTGAAATCATGATAGAAATGCTGTGCTGAAGTGCGTTAGATTGTAGAGGTGTACCTAATTAAGTGGTCAGTGAGTGTAGATGCAATGAAAAGGTAGTAGTGAGTATAAGAAATAAAACACAAACACCTCCAACACAATAGGAGACCTTAAGAAAAGGACAGCAAATAGATTTTAAAAAAAGGTTTCCAGCCAGGAGGGGCCAGTGTTCACAGCATTATGACCCCACATGGACTGGATGCCGACTGCGTTGAAAAGAACAACGCTGCCTGCCTGCCTTCCTTCCTTCAGCCACTTGAGAGGGTGGCTGAAGGAACCATGGTAAGAAATTATATAAAGTATAAAGTTTAGTCTCCTAAACAGTCAAGTATATTTGGTTGTCTCTGTAAAGACATTAACAGATGGCACAGTCTCTGTAGAGCATAGATAAGTGAAAAATGTATTGGTGTAGTTATTAGGCCAGATGTTTAAGGAGAGACAGGTAAGTTGTGTGATTCATTTATCAGTGTAATGCCCTGTCTGTACATACCCTGTCTGTCTTGAAGATGAAGTAGAGGGTAAAGAGTGGAACAACTCCAAACATGGCACCCAACAGAGATGTCTTGAATGAGGGCCTGAAGTGTGAGTAGGGGTTGGCGCGTGCAAACACCCAGCGTGTCAGGGCAGGGTCTTCCTGTTTGTGGAAGAAATGTTTAAACAGAAACATCTAAACAGAAATGTCAGTTGTGTAAACTCTGTGTAAACTCAATAGGTTATGTACAATACCAAAACAACAAGTCAGCAGTGCTTCCTATTTATTTGATTATATGCATATAGCCTAAAATCACAACCTTGTTTCAGAGAGTCATGTCATGTTTTATTGGGATACTTTAACAGGACAGAGCCATTGTTAACTTTAGGTAACACCAATACTTCTCCCACTATGATAATCAAGTATGTGTGACATGTTTAACGGTTTCACACTAGGTTTAACAGTTTCATCTATCATCTACGCTTATTTCAAGTATAACTGTAACACTTAACTTACAGAGCGATTGATGTTGTTCATAATGTAGACTAGTGCGATGTAACGTTAGCATTGGCGTGTGCTAAATTACTGCACGAAGAAAACATATTAAACTTATTTCCATGAACGGAGCATTTAATAGTATTTAGTTTAACGAAAAAAAGCTTGACCGGGCTACCAAGATTTATCCCAAGAAATATAACGTGTGCAGTTTTCAACCAAATATCCTTGTTAGCGTTATGGCTTAGTTAGCTAACATCTGCCACAAATCAGGTCGCTGCAGATAACATGAACAACATGTTAGCCCAGATCAGTTCTATCCATGTTCTGTTAAAACGCAAACAAATAAATATGAGCTTTGTATAGTAAGTTGGACCTTTGTGATTGTTGCGTGCACTGACACGCTATCGTTAGTATCATAAGAAGTAGCCTGAGCCCACCTCAAGGGTGACATTGCTAGCTAGCAACTAGCTACTTACAATGAGCTCTTTTCTGTGCGGGTTATTGAGTTGCGTCAGATACTGTCGCTTCAAATTGGCTCGTATTCCAGCCCGCTGTTCTTCAATACGCCTCTGCTCCGGAGAAAGGTTGAAATATTCATTTGGATCCAATGTTTTTGGCCGACTGGCCAAGGGCGCTTCTTGATAATCCGCCATGATTGTTTGATGACGGACAACTGAGCTAACGTGAACTCCTGAAATCTCGCGTTGAGTGACCAAACGGTCACCATAGCGACAAATGAAACGATCTCGTTGAACGTGTCAAACAATGAGCGGAAATAGGAAAAACGCAGAGAAAGAGGATGAGACAGTTTCCAACGACGGCGAGGACGACTTTAAATATGAAGAAGTACCTCTAGAGGACGAATGGAGTTTATCAGAAGGGGAGGAAGACTTGGAGGCGACGGTGAAAGCTATCAAACACCGAGCAGAGGACAGAGCTCGGGCCCACGCAGCCATCGGCGCAGAGCAGCGTCAAACCGTGGAGGAGTTTCTACGCAACTTTCTGTACCAGGAGGGCATGACCGAAACACTGCACTGTTTCCAGGCTGAGTGGACGGAGGTGGTGCAGAAAGGGCAGGTGGATGCACTGCGGGTCGGCGTGGTACCGAGCATTTACACTGAAAACCAGCGCCTGGACAGCGAGCTGAAAAACGCCCAGAGAGAGATGGAGGAGTACCAGCTGGCCGCCGGCGCTGCCGCGGAGACGCTGCCGAGGGTCCGGAGAGCCAGAGACCTCCATCGGATGCAGCACAAGCGTGTTCTCCAGGAGAAACACAGGCTGATCGAGGAGATGAGAAAGCTCAAAGTGCAGTGCGACAACTACGAGCCCGTGGTGAAGCGTATGAACGATAAATATGAAGCACTTTTAAGGCAGACCACGTTGGTGACGTTGGAGAGGGACAAAGCATTAGCACAGGTGGACTGTCAGTCAGCTGAGCACAACACCCTCCTCTGTGGGGACGGAAGACCTCCTAGATCTCCAGGCTGCCCCAGGACTCCGACTGGTGTGCAGTGAGGGCAAACACTGGTTGAAGTAAAGATCAGCTACACTTTCCTGAAACAACTTATGAATATTTGTGTGATGAATAGCATACGTTTTTGTTATTATTCCCCAATGGGATATTAATAAAACTTATTGCAAGAAATAATAAATGTGCTGTTTTGATTCTGATGCTTGCATGTTGGATGTAAAAACATATTATTCATTATTTTGTGGTCATCATTGTTTACAACATATTTGTATACACAGTATATATTTATTTCCAAGATAAAGGTCATTGATATTTTTGGTGCTCTACAGCTAATCAAGCCCCCATTAAATATGATCTTAGATATATACATAATTAAGATAAAGCATCCTTAGCTGTAGAAACCTGCTGATTGCTCTGCACTGTGTCATTTCTTGTCTATTATAGTAGAATATAGCCACAAGAGGGCAATCTCTAGCAAGGTTTGGTTTTCAGACACAGAGTGAGCATCAAGGCACTGGGTCTGTTTAGCAAAAAAAAAGAAGAAGAAGAAAAAATAGAGGGACGTGATGAGCAGCACTCACAAATGAACCTCTGAACCAGTGACATGAGTTTATTTATTATTCTACTGACAACCACAGCAGTGGCGTCTGTGCCAGGATGACTTGTGCAAGCAAAAAGTCATTAACTGTAACAGACAACAACAGTGTGAAGTCAAGCGATTTGTGCTGAAATTACACTAGAAGCCTTGCACAAAGATTTTGTCAGAGCTTTCGGGGTGATACTCTCCGCTGATGAAGCAGCAATTGCATCATTCCTTTTAGCAGAGGCATTTTGTTTATCTGCTTGTTAAACTATTCATTCGAGGTTGAAGCGGTGAAGTTTCAGTAAGGCTGTTCACAGTCCTCATTGACTTTACAGTTGGATCATGCAATACCCAGACATACCTTCTCACACTAAAGGTTTCTGTATTCTTCTCGCACTTTGTGCTTTTAATGTGGAGTAGTACAGAGATGCTGACAGAGCTCTTTGATCCAGTAAGCTCAGGGCATAGCTACAGAACACGTGACCAAATGATTTATTGTCCTCTCAGGACCTCTGAAGTCTCACCCGCTCTGCAGATTTAAATACAGTCAATTCAGTGTGACACCACACTCCTATGCCAACAAGCTTCACTCTCTCCATATGGTCAGAGAGGGATTTATCCTCAAATAAATATAAATATATTTCTGCCCTGGCTGGCACATGTTAAACCTCACGGAATTGGAGCTGAACTTTGGAGGTTTCTGGACTCGGTGGCCACAAAAACTTGTTTACGCTCCCATATTTTTCTTATCATATACCTGCGTCCTTCACTGTCAGCTCTCGCTTTCCTTTATGTCTACTCCTCAGAACATTTGGTATTTTATTCTTTATCATACATCAGTGATGCTGACTGAGGTTTATTTTGATGCACTCGCTGTGCTAAGCCTTTGACAAATAAATGAGATAAGGCAGTTATGGACTGAGTGATAAAGGAGGAAATGAAAAGGATAGAGGATTTGTATCAGCAGTCTGTTACTACTGTTGCAAGACTTAATCACTCCCAATAATCAGTCTTTTGTGCTGCTTTGGTCTTTTTAAATGACTTCTACATGTGAGTCTGGCTGGGAGAAGTGGAAGCAGGTTTCTATTCCAACCACAAGTTAAATACTTTTCTGCTTGTTCTCCACCAAAGGTCCCTGAAGTGGTTTGTAGAGTTAGAGACAATGACTTAATATGTTACGCCTCCTCTTTGGTACTCATTCATAATGCATCCTGGCCATCCAGATTCCATTACTTTGCTGCCCTTGAGGAATGTAACTGAGAAATGTAATGTTCATTTTCCACCCTTGTTTTCATCTACGGTGTATAATTGTGCCAGTTTGCCTTTGCAATTTTCACAAATGGTTACAAAGTCAATGAGGTGGTGGCTAGAGGCAAATGTGTGTTATTTCCAGCCAACATTTTTTTTTCTACGTCCCGAGCCTAGAATACCTTTCTCCATCCTGCCTGTCTCCTCACTCTCTACTGACTCTTCAGGTCTGAGGGGACATGGCTGTCTTACCGGCTGCTATAATAGCTTTTCAGCTTGGTGGCTCCAGCTTAAATTCCTCGGGCTGATTTGAATTCCTCCCTTGCCTGCCCAACTTCCTGTGCTCCTCTCTCAGTTCTCTTCACTGACAACCCTGTCCATTTCACAGCCTGCAACGACCTTTGTGTCAAACCAAAGTGAATGGAAACTGAGAGAAGGAAAACTTTTTTGCCTCTGTGCATGTTTGTCACTCAATGAGTTGTCTGTGTTTGTGCAAATGAATTACCCAAGTCTTGAATTGTGATTAATTTAAGATTGCTTATTATAGTATTTCTTGACCAACTTTATAACAACAACAACAACAACAACAAAATCCTTAAAATATATTTTTTAATTAAGAAATTATCCCTTCACTTAATTATCAGTTCTCTCTGCAATCATCATGTTTATATTATGAAATCGACTCCACCATGTCTCAAAGGATTTCATTTAGTGCATCAGGTCAGACTCAGGCGTATTTCCTAAGCAAGACAGAGCTGGGCACATATCACTGACACAGCAGGCATCCATCATCTTCAAGGAAAACTGCACAGATGAATTGGCCAGAGATGAAATTGACAAAACCTTGCATTTTTGTGGACTTCTGATGCTGCTGAGTCTATGGTATTGTGGCTAGACTTACTAAACTACTAGCCTGGTTCTTAACAAAATTCACCTATTAGCACATCTAAAGCGCATGTGACTGACTTCTTGTCGCCGCCATCAACCGACACAGACTCTAGTTTCCTCCAGCTTCCTGTCTTAAAGCTATAAGTTTGGCTAATCAGTGGACTGAAGTTTGCATTTAGTGACAAAATCAGGTGATTGCAGGTGTTAGACTGCCTCTGGATGTGCAGACAAAGGCTTTATTTAAGAGAGTGTGAGCGCCTGGAAAATACAGTGAATTTTGCACTGGCCCATAAATAACTCTCTCACAGCCATACGTGCTGAAAGGTCAGCAGGCTGATATATTGAACTGACATTAAAGCACTGTTGCAATAACTTATACACACCACACATACATCTCTGGTTTTTCTTTTTGCCTTTTCCTCCATTCAGCCATGCAGGGTGACGCCACAGGGCCGGGCTGTCGCGGCAACAGTTAGAGGAAGGGACGCGTTGGGGGGGAGGTGATGTCAGACCAGAGAGGAGTGACATGAGGTGAAGAAAGACAGCCAACACCCTGTATCTGATCTGATGGGAAGTGGCAGGAGATGAAGAATGGAGCCAAATTCAGCCTGAATGCATGGTCGCTGTCTGATGTCAGGAGCAACAGAGAAGACATGAGAAGAAGCATTCCAGGAATACCGAGTAGGAAATACCTTCATTTAGCTGTCAGTCAGAAAGAAATCACACTTTACAGAAGGTCCTCAGTTGATACAATATCTCATTTACTTTCTAGACCTGATTCAAGCTGTCAGACTATCAGGCAAGTTGTTGACAAGCCAACAGTTTGCTCAGATCATTGAAATCACAGAAGCTGGTGTAGTGGTTTGAATGTTTTATCACATTAATCAAATACAAATGTTAATATAAATGTCTGAAAGAAAGTCTGACATTTTGGAAAATGTCCTTATTTGTCTACATGCTAAATATGAGGAGTCATGGGGGGCTGCTAGGTATTGTCGCTTTCCTTCTGAAGCTCACTGATTAATCTCTTATCTCATGTGTTTAATATGTAAAAAAACAAAGTGTTAAACCTGATATGTCAGATATATGACACATCATATCTTCTGTTAACATAAGATATAATGTGTAATTTAAAGAGCTTTAGACTGGTGAAGCTAGTTGTCTCCACTGTTTCCTGATGGCTCATTTTCAACACACAGATATGATAGTGGTGTCTGCCGACACAGACAATGAGCAGATTCAAACAATTCTCTTAGTGAGTCCAGTGTTGTTGTTAATTATAAGAACAGTCACCCAAGCCACAAAACGAGTCCTAATTCATTTAAACTTGAATTATTGGGTTGATTAAAACACTGACTAAATTGGGGACAATCTTCTGTTCATTTGTAATGTATAAACTTGTTTGTGACTCTCGTTTTGAACATTGCATGTTGTTTGGGGGTGACAGCAACAACAGAATACTGATGCACCGGTTTCTAGTCACTAACTACACAACAACAACCTGACCAAGCTTTTATGGGAACATCTGACATATGAGTGCTTGCGTTGTTTCCTACCACACTCCTATAGATTGAAGGCCTTCAAATGATTTTGTTAATACTGATTACTGTCAGCTTTGTTCTCAAGTGGATGAATGAACCCAAAGCGTGGTGGAGACAACGCCACACTCCATTACACAACCGCTACGAATGAAACACAGCTATAAGGATTCCCTTTGGTGTTGACCACACGTAGTGACACACAGTCAGATTGAAGACTGATTTAACATTTACGTCACCAGAGGAAGTGACTTTATATGGCTGATTTCTATTTATAACGTGTCTTTGTATACAGCAACATAATATTGGTGGAAGGATCTGCTTGTGCATATGTATGTGCAGTTCTGGCTATGATAGTGTGAACTGTATGTGTATGTATGTAAAGTTACCTGTAGTTAACTGTACATATTGTTTACAGAATCATACACATGTGTTCTCAAAGATACTGACTCTAACTCTGATTCAGTACCATACAACTTTTAAAAAGACTTTTCAAGGTCTGGATTTAATTTTAGGCTTAAGATCAGAATTAGGTTAGGGTTTGCTTAATGTCATGGTTAAGATAAAGGGCTGTGGAATGCATTCTGTAAAACAGTGTCAAACATGCTTGTGGATGCAGTTGAATGTGTTGAGCCCATTGTGGGAACTCTCCTTCTTTTTGGGGACAAAATGCATATTCCCTATAAACATGTACATCACATTTTAGGGTGAGGTCTGTGAAGGTACAGTTAGCTTTACAACAGGCTAATGTTAGTCAGGGGTAAGTAAGTAGTGATTATAGGTTAGGGTAAGTCTCCAGGAAATCAATGTCCTCTGAAGTCATGGAAACGTGACTGTGTGTTTGTGTGTTTATTTGTTTTTTTCTATCTACGTAGCCTCTGGTTATTAGGATGTACTGGCTCAAAGGTACAGTCAGTCAGTGATACCCTGCTGGCAGCTGTCACAGCTGTGTGTGAATGAGATGATGACAGTGAAATGAGATGAGCCTGTGTCCATCTGATCCTTTTAAATAGGAATAAGAACATCTGTATATCTTCAAAGAAATCAGAATTGCATCCTGTGGTTGTTTATTACTAAGACAAAACCAAGACAACTCACAACCAGCATATGTGGTGTCTGGGTGACATCAGATACCCAGCTGAAGACCTTACACATGTTTGTATTGTAACAGAGCTGCTGAAGCATATTCAGCACTAATTATGTGCTTCTGAGAAAATGGCAAGTTTATAAATAAAACCTTGTTGTCATTTGTTCTCTCAGTTTTTCTCTATGAACCCTATAAATGGCTGTGTACTGCATACGGTATCTACGTCATGAGCCGAGGGCTTTGATCAGTAAATGAACAGGGGATGAGTCATCCCATTCACTTAGATTGCCTTCCTCTTTTACACAAGCTAATTTTCCTCATCACATTGCCTCATAGCCAGGATTTTCCGGTGGCTTCGCTTTGGGTGGGCCCAGTAACAACCGTCCTCATTTTTTACATTTACATTTAGTCATTTTGGCAGACGGATCTTTTACTTATTTTAATTTGAAACATTCAGGCTTCATCAAACAGGTGCTGTTTTTTGTCTCTGAGGTGCGACACAGGTGATGTAAAAACATAGAGATCCAAACACAGAGCAGCCCACGACTTTGATATTGTACATATGTTGACGTCAGAGTCCTGTTACGGTGCTCAAACTAATCCTCTGGTCCAGACCATACTGTGTTCCATTCTTGGCCTAATTCAAAATAACACAAGCTATTTTAATAGGCTTTTTATTTTAATAGTTTGACTCCTGAAACAGATGGTCTGGACTGGATTAATGTTTTTTCACACATGCAGAGGCTTTTTGGCTTCAGTAGCTGTAATGCAACTGTAATGTAACCCACACTTAAAAAGAGGGTCCAGCAGGGTTAACATCGTCGCCAAACCTGCACTATGCATATAACAGTTAAAATCTGTAATTAGGGACTTAGTGGTATTTCAGCCTCCCCATACTTAATTTTATGAATCAGTCAGGCACTTTTGCAGACCCTGTGTGTTATTCTGGGAAAGAGAGAGGGAAAGACTGAGCTGCTTAATAGAACTCAGAGCGCAAAAACTATTATTCAGTTTCATAGAGAAGGCTCCAGTGAAGCATGAAGTGCTTAATGTAAAGACATTTACACCACGTGTCTCTACTAAACTTTTATTGAAATCTGATACAATAACACCAGAATTATTTCTGCAAAAATATACCCACAATTTTCAGAAGGAATCTGATTAAATAGGTTACAACAAAATGGCAAAAATACAATATTAATATGGGATCATTTGTAATGTTATAACATGCAGGAATATATTAGAGACTTAAAATAGTATATAAAAGTATCCATAAGTGCATACTAGCTGATAAGCTGACTAACATAGTTATGATGAACACACACACACACACATTAAATACTAAAGCTGTTATTTCAAATATCAGGTTTTTACAACAAACTTAAGTTTGTTTTTGCGTTTTTATTGTAAAACCTTTTTTTCCGTGCACAACCACTTGTTGTTGTTGGCAGGACATGTCTTTAATATGTTTATTTTGGGTCTGTTCTTCCATCATTCAGTGGATCTCCCTGTAGAGCACAGAAAACATAATGTAAATATGCATCAAACATATGGCAAATTTGCATGTAGGAGACTAATTGTTACATATCGACTCACCAGAACAGAGAAAGCACCAGAACGACTTGAGTCCCTCTTGGGGGACATTGGCTTCGCTTGTCTCTTCACTCTGGTTACCTGGAAGTGAGACACAGTGTCAGCGTTTCACAGATGGGACACTATTTGTGAGGAAATCGACTTATTCCAGTATGTTGAAGGAGATTATGGTCTTCCACCACAAAACTGAAAGTACCACTGTCTAAATATCTACACAAGCCCTTTCAGAAAACTGGTTATGCTGGCAAGCCCACCAACTGATCCAATAAAACCCTGTGAGGTGGCCTTTTAACTCTGTTTGCACATCAGGACTTTTTTTGCCCCAGTTGTTCCTCCACTCAAATGTTGCCATGGAGACTCACCTGTAGGGGGGTGGTTTTCTTGTCGTTGCTAAGGAGAGAGTAGGAGCCGACGCGGTTCCTTTTCTTAATCGCAGCTGGAGTCAAGTGTCTCCTAGACCTATCAGCCTAAGAAACCACAGACATGGGGACTATTACACACACAGATACACACTCTACACACATCTGTGCTCTGTTTGAAGCCATTAAATAAAGAAACACACACACACTTCCCATGTGCTTCCCTTTTAGTGTACTGTAGTTATTCTAACTTGCATGCTCTTATACAGCATGACTCTTTTATCAATTAAGTGAGCAACTAATGTGGTTTCTGTGCATCCTTCTTGGATGGTAGCACACAGATGATGCAGTATGACTAAATCTTCTCTGGACCTTGGTCAACAGCAGTCACTGCTGTAAACCGCCTCCCCCGCTTTTGGCTTTTGCTCACTCTGACTCCCCTCCCGTGTCTGTGTGTGACTAACAAGAATGGTGTACCTGGATGAGAGTGTTAGGGAAGCCTTTGACAGAGACAGCCCCGGGTATGCTGGAGTGACTGAGGTGGGTGGGACCCCTCCGCTCCAACTGTCTCTTACGTCTGAACAAACCCTGCAAGAATGAGACAGTCACAATCACATCCACAACCACAGAGGGAAAACAAGAAGTCTTATGTGAGATCCTGCTTTGTCCTGTCCTCATCACTCTCAGTCCCCCTTGTTTTATTTGCAAACTTTAGCATTAAGAGGAGGAAACAGAAAAAAAAATCTGTTATTGTTGTTGGCTTGGCCATTTCCTGCATTTCTCATTGATCGCACATAAACACAGCCCTACTATTGATCCACTTGTTTTCCTAATAAATGGTCTGTCACTTTGAGAAACAACAGGTTTCAGTTTGCCAACCAGGACTTTGTGGTAAAGAGTACTGCAGCAGTTTGACTCCACAAATACTTATTTTTTCCAAGTTATATAAGTGTGGAAGTAAAAAGATTGTTTCCAGTATTGGATAATAACTTCCTTTCCACTCTTTTTCCATCCCGTTGAAAACAAAGATGTCTACTTAAGCTACAAAATATCTGCCTCACAATCATTTATGACTCCATTTAAAGTGCTTACAGTGATTGCTGTTGACCTACATTGAGGAGATTGTTTTAGTTTTCAGCATTGTGGCATGGAATATTTAAGAATCGGCCACAAGACAACAGCTGCATAGGTTAGAGTAGAAGGACAATTGCAATATACTATAGGCTACATGTGTTAGAAGGGCGCAAGGGTGCACACATCTGTGTTTAATGGACAGTCATTAAATTGTGTTTGTCTGTTTCTCTCATTTCATAAATGGCAGCGATGAAGTAGTCACTGCCAGATAGCTCAGTCACAATTACATCATTTTATAATATAAGCAACATAATTATCTAGTTATTCAGTTTGCATTCATTAACATAACTAAGTTTTGAGTTGTATGTAAGAAAAAAATGAACTCAGCCACCCTTCACGCCGCACCTCCCTGTTCCACACCACTGTATTTCACCTCTGTCTGTCACTGCCACCTCTCTTATGTTATACTATGTTATACTAACTGAAAGGGGTGACATTTACCAGTCCTTCAGATGAGGGTAGCGCTCTCTGCTGCTTCTGATCATCGTACTAAGAAGAGGGAGAAGAAGACAGGATCAAGAGTCAACATCCATGCTGTATTTATCATATGTGAATTTATGTTACAGCATAACTAATGTACTCCCGAGTTATAAATTCATGCAAAGCAGGAGTATTCCTGCATTATTACACCATCTTTTATTTTCACCGAGTTAAAGTAAAGCACTGATCCAGACTAATCCAGTTATACTGTCCTGTTTAACACAGATTGAAGCAATTCCTTAAGAAAACAAATATTCCTCAGCACCCTAGTCACCAAACATAGCAGCATTTCTGTTGTGTGAAGCTAAAGCTGTGATCTTCTGGGTGTAGACAACCTGGGTCTGTAAAACCAAGCTGTATGTTTTGTGTCTGTGTGGGTGTGTAAAGGATATTCATCAAAACCTGCCACAGTCTATTTGGATTTCTGCTGCTGGGCATATTATGTGCTGATGACTTCCATAAATTACTAATTTAATGTATTCCACTCCATTATAAACACAAGTGACAAGTGGTGGGAACAGACACAAGTAAACTAAATCAAATGGACCAAATATAGCCTCCTAAAAGATGCTGCCTCTGGTATTAGTTGGTTTTCACCACATTTAAAGCTTTTAATTGTATGTGCTGTAATTACATCACAAATAACAGCTGCAGAAATGCACATATGTGGCACAAACACCCCCAGATGGAACTAAATTCCCGTCTCAAAGTCTTTCATGTGGGGGTGAACATCCTCCTTTCTCGTCCTGCAGCTGCTGAATTTGTTGTCTAACTGAGGGTGATTACTTTGGACTTAACACGAGGATTGTCCGCAGAAAAATGCTAGCCACAAGTTTAAAGGATAACAGCCGGTAGCCACATGAAAAAACGAAAAAGGGCAGTGGAAGGATTTTGTTCCACAGAGGGGTATATTTTTGGTGCAGTGGCATTATGTCTGTAAAAAACCATTACAATGAGACTTTGTTTCTATTGGAAAAGAAAAATACTTCACCGCAAGTCAGGTTTAGACTATACACATCTCCTGCCATCTTCAAACACACTTGACCACTATTATTGCCACAGCAGCCTCGTTTGAAGTAGTGAATTTGCATTCCAGCAAAGTGACCACACTGTGCCTGAGCAAAAACTAACTAACTCAATATGTGACGGATCATTTAAACTTAAACACAAACTACAAACTCGTAAAGATACTTTTCTTTACACGGAGTGATGAGCTGAAGGTTTTTTCTCCCTCTGATTAAATCTAGTCCGATTGAGGAAAGTAATGTAAGTGATTGTGGATTGTATTAAATTTAAAGACAAATATACAATCTATACGATCTGTATAACCGTGTTTTAGTGCCAGCTTACGTTACATAAAGTGTTAAGCAGAAAGTGTCCTTGGCGGAGAAAATGCTGATAATTCAAAGTTTTCACTTTCATTTGAGAGTACAGTTGGTTATTATGTAGTCTGCTCCAAGCAAACAACATTTAAATAGGCTCAAACAGGTTGCACTTACTCACGTAGTGTCACAACAGCACACACGATGACAGATACATAATGAACACCTTTGTCCTCCCATAACTATCACATCCATTAGAAGTGCGTCTCTTACCTGTCCGTCTGCGGTCTGGCCGCTGACACACAGCTCTCCCTGAGTCACTCCTGAGCAGTCCAGGGCGTGTGACAGCAGGCTCGCCTGCAGGCACAGCACACACAGCCAGATAGTAAACCCCATGATCCAGGCAGGAACTAGACTGTTCCCAGCCCCTGTCAGCTCCCTGCTTTATACTCTCGGCTCTACTAATGGAGAACAGATGCAGGAGAACGGGAGGCCATGCCAGTTTCACGCAGACAAACAGCCCACCACAAGCCTGTGCTCTGCGCCAGCCAGTGGCCTGCGGTCCTGCAGAAACATGTCAGACATCTTGAAGGGCCTCCCCTTTGAAAAAAAAAAAGAAAGAAAAAGAAACACCTCCACCTACCCTACTGCCCCAATCCAAAAGAGGAGTATGAAGACCATTTTCCACTTATGCCAGCACAGCAGCTCCAGCCAAAGTGTGTGTACTGTACTTGTGTGTGCTTAATCAAGAGAGAGCACAGAGAGCAGAGGGGAAACTTATGTTGTTGTATAACAAATTTGGTTATTCAGCTCATTCTTGAAGAAATGCTGCGTCTCCTGGCTCAGTACAAATGAACCTCTTTCTCTCTGATTTCAGAATATACACACACAGTAACTGTTTATACAGTTGTTCACTGATCCAAACACTTCAGTAAGCCTGGTAGAATTGCAGTAATTACGCCTCAGTAGACCTCTCAGTGGAATATACAGCAGCTATCAACACTGTCAATTCATCTGTCAGCCAGCAGACTGCAGTTGACTGAATGCTGAACTGTCACATATGGATAAAAATCCCTCGTGATTCTTCAAGAAATGACAGAAAAACTGACAAAGAAACTATCATTACATTCATTTTCTACAGTATGTTTTACCGTTTTTGGTGAGCATGTCGATCTGAGCTTATGTATTTTTAAGCTTTAAAGTGCTGAGTGTTGTACATGAATAGCCACCCTGTCTCAAGGTGTATTATAGGATGGAAAGAGTGAGTGGGAGTGAGAGAGAGGAGAACTGAGTTTAATGTCTTAGGGCTTTAGGCACTTGGTCACAGAGGAATGATCTCCCACTGGGACTGGAAACATACACTGCCGTGAAAAGTGTAGAAATTAAATATGTAATTATTATTTAATTTCCGGTCCACAACATGCTCATATACAATTGGAAATCGCTGTTCTCTAATATATCAGTAAAAGATGAAGCTTCTTATTCGACAAACTGCTTTTACAAACTCGTAAAGTATCTGTAATTTCCCAGTGAGTCACAGTTTGAGTGGGGAGAATCAAAGTTGGTTATTCAGCTTCATTCCCAGCTCCCACTCCTCCAATTTCTTTTTTGCTCACACACGTTTGACCCCGTGAAGGAAGTGTTGTTGAGAGCATCTCCCTGGCGTTTCAGCAAGACCACTGGCTAGACGGCTGCAGTCTGACGGTGTGACTAGATAGAGTGGATGTTTAGTCATGAGGAAATGGAAGGAAGGAGTGAAAAACAACCTCAAAACAGCAAACGCTGCTTTACTTGGCAACCAATCCAAAATGGGATTGGAAGAGGGATAAACGAGTGAGCCATTTTACCGGACCAACAAAATAACTCATGTCGGTATCGTTTCCACTGAGAATCACAGTCTGTGCTTTAGTTTAAGAAAACATTAGATGACGTTTTGTGAGACGTGTTGATGCCAAGGTCAGAAGTTTACATTAACCTCACACAAACCACAGTGGATCACAGTAATCACACCGAGGGAGTGTTATTTCATAAAGGCCTTGTTATTTGCTCCATACTTTAAAGTTTAAAGTTTTTAAAGCGTCTCAGGAAGTCGACTGTTAAAATTGTTATGCAGAGCCATCCTCATCATTTGCCCTCCTCTGGCTCCCGATGGGAAGTGTCATTCAGCTGCAGCTCTCCACTGAGCTGCTGTCAATGTGTCTGAGGATGTCGCTCCATGACCAGCAGCTGTCGACCTTGGAGAAAAAAAACCAACAACGTTTCAACTGAACAGGCTCCAATCAGAAATGAGAAGGCCGGTTATTTGTAATATATAAATACTTCTAGAAATGTATTTGTGTGGGAGAGGGTGAGCAACAAAGCTGTTTGACAGCAGCGTAATTAATGAGAGAAAACAGGAAATGTCATCTAGGAGAAAACATCTGGATCATTCATTCAATAACGGATGTTTTGGATTATGTGATTCAGACGAGGACTCTCCCACTGCACCGTTTGTTAAAGAGTTGGTTCGCCCACATGACCCAACACATTTCTGACTGAACCCCAGTGATAGATAATAGCCTGCTGAGAATTGAAAGATCTAAACTCATATGCAGCCATCCCTCCTGTACAGACTTACACTGGTCTGCCGATCAATAATCCTCTACAGCACATTTTCCTCTTCTTTGTGGCTGCTTTGCCAACAGCTTTTTTTGAAAGGTGCAAGAGAGAGAAAAGCAGCAATCCTCTCATGTGGAAACAGTGAAGCAAACCAAGGACGAAGGTGATGAAAATGAACAAAGTGTTACTGTGTTGCCCGTTACGTTTTACTTTCTGTTTATGTGTCCTTGGCTATTTTAACATTAGCATGCTCACAAGCAGAAGAGCTCAATTGACTCAAAGTGAATCTTAAACGTATCATCAGCTGCCAGCATCATTTGTCTTTAATCTGACATCTGTACCCCTATCTGCCCCCTGCAGTATTTCACTGAATAAAAAGGCACTCAACAATCACAGCCCTCATTTTCTCACACTAGACAGATGAAATGCTGCTTTATTCCAATTGCCACTGTCATTTTCATCCATCTACAAATTACCAGAACATATCATTTTAGACATCAAAGCTCCCAGAAGGAGAAAACATTCAGTCTGTAGACAATCAATTAAATCTTAAATCAGTGTGGCTGGGGGCTCTGTGGAGACACGACATCTCAAAAGAATCAACGCATTCGCACAAATACCTCATTTGCTTTTAACATAGTAGAAAACTCTGCTCTATCACTACACAAAAGCAAGAAAATAGGCCAGGTGCAGTTGCAATCATCAGTCTATAACAGGAAAATGGCACAGTGCAGAAGTGATGTTGCTGTGCTGCTCTTGTTTCAAATCTGCATTAAAGCCATTTTATGACTATGAAATTAATTTTTTGAGGTTTTGCCCCAATTCATTGTGATGTAAAGGTTGTGATGTAATACTGTTGACAGCTAAAGGATAAAACCAACCTAAAACATTTCACCACTATAAATGATAGCTGTTTTAATAATGTTCCTTCCATTTTTAGGTCACTATAGATTTTTAAATGATGAAGCTGAACCAATGAAGCTAGTGTGCGGGTAATTTAAATGTAGAGTCTTTTTTTTTTATTTTTAGCTCTCAGGATGTCTATTGAGATCTTTCCATTGCTTGTTTTGTTGGGCGCCAGAAGGTACTGATGTGGCAACAGGCAAACATCTGTACTATCAGAGCAGAGTTGTTATTACTATGTCTTTTGTTTTAATATGGCTTAAAATATAACAAATGCATCAAATTGTCTGAGAAATTTAAATAATCAGCACATAAGGAGACTGAACTGGAAAGTTCAAGGAAATGGGTGAACAGTATTGACATTTGGGGAATCAAATGTCCTCATATATTCTCCTGACATTTTTCTTCACTCTTTGCTCCACTAAGCAGAAATAAGACAGCTTGGGACAGTTTTCAGGCTAAAGGACCCGAACAACCTCCAGATTGAGTGAGGACTGAGGAGCAAAGAACAATCAAATAAGGCAATTGAGATGTACTACTTCTCATTTATATCCCATCCTGTCTCTGCTCCGGTTACCATGGCAGCAAGGAGTTAGATTCAAACAATGCCACTGAGGGCTGAAGCCCTTGATAAGAGGAGAGAGTCAAACATGTCTGTATCTGGGTGAGACAAGGTGTGGACAAGCATAGTCACATTAATGAAGCTTCAACCACACACAGTCACCTATTATAAGCACTGTGTCTAATTTTCTGGTTTTCTGCATTAATCGGTCATTAAATGGGATCTCATCTTCGACAAAGTCACAAATATCAACAAACACAATATTTAAAGGTTGATAAAACACAATCAGTCGTGATCTTTTACATACCCATTAAACATAAAGAGTGATGGTAGAGAAAGTGATGGCAACAGAATATTAATTGCTGGTTGAACCACCTCTGGTAGCAATAAACACAAGCAATGGATCAGACCTGCACAATGTTTAGGAGGAACTATCGACCATTCCTCTTTACAGGAGTGCTTAGGCTTAGACATACTCTGACGTAAATGTCTCTCCTAAGGTTATTCCACTGCATCTCTAGGCTGCTCCAAAAAGTAGATCTTGTGTCTTGTAAACCATTTTGTGGTAGATTTACTTTGACTTTTAGGTCATTTTTCTGCTGCATCTGTTCAGTGTTGATCTTAATGGGTCAATATGGATTCCTACGTATTAGTAGAGGAAAACAGAAGTCTTGTCTGTCTTTGTCAGAGATCCCACAGTCATTTTGATTTAAAGCTGACTGGATCGATTTTTGTTTCAAAATTAGAACACCGATGACCCACAGAGTTGGGTGGTAATTCATTTCAGGTTTATCACTAAGTCCTGCTTTTGCATTACACACAGTCATTTGATCCATTGTTAATAAAAACATATTGATTAGTGCACATATAGCTTTAATTTAGGTCAATTTTGCATGAGAAATGAACTAAAACTAGGGAACAGCATGCTTTGAGAGAGCCTAAGTATTTGCAGTTATGAATAAATCTTTGAACAAGAAGATGAAGTCAGTTGAACCCATTAAAGAGGTTCTCCACCAGTTTGTCACACTTAATCTGTGATGTCCTCTCTGCCTTTG
The DNA here is from genome assembly GCF_900324465.2 of Anabas testudineus. NCBI lineage: Eukaryota > Metazoa > Chordata > Actinopteri > Anabantiformes > Anabantidae > Anabas > Anabas testudineus. The sequence goes on from NC_046611.1 coordinate 25,908,405, forward strand.
GAAGAGCTCTCAACAAAACAACTCTAGGTGTGTCACAAATATAATCAAAGTTATCTCAGTTTGGGTTTGAGGCTACAAACCTGCAAGAGAATTGAAAATCAGGATTTCTCGCCCTCCGCTGCTTAGATTTTGACAGTTCTCTCGCTCTCAAGTCCTTCAACTTCATGCAAGTACAAAACTCAATGTGAGATCTAGCTGGTAACTTTCATATTCTGCTGAAATAATCATAATCCAGATTGAATTGTGTGCTGGTATGTGTTAATGAGAAGTGTTGCTAAATCTCAGACCTGTTATATCTTACAGGGCTGCAGTGGCTGAAACAAAAACACCCCCTTTGTAAACAGCTGTGACTAAGCCTGGCTGAAGAAAACTATTGGCAAGCAAACTGGGAAGTGAAGTGGCTGGCAAATTTACTCTCACTCATTCACATTTGCGAAATAAACACAAGAAAAGGAAGGAGGTTAGCAGGCTTCTGTGCTGTGTGACTAGTATAGTCTGGAGGGGACTGAACAGACTATTAATAAGTTATGGTTTCAAAACACTGGAAGGGAAAATTGATCAGAGGCTACTGGGGGCTAAAAGAAACATATTTAAAGTATGACTGCTAATCCAGAAAGCTTTGCACATGAAAAACACCCTCAAGTGGCCAGAAAATGCAGAGCAACATTCACAGTCGGGGGAGCTTAAAAAGCTACAGTATTTTTCCCTGCAGCAATATCTGACCTCCTGATATCCAGACACCTTACTGTCCTTGACCTCTTATGGTCACGCATTGTTTTTTGTTTTTTTTACTTGATAATTAAATGTAAAAAGGCCTTAATGAACATGTGCTGAGAAAATATTTTGCAGCACCTGAGCAGGCCAGCTCTATCCAGTCCTAACAACTACACACTAATAGTGGCGCATAGTGCTTTCAGGAAGTCAAGCAGTTGTTTTCCTACAGGAGTGTGATCTTCCCTTGCTCCTGCTGTAACTCATTATTCAAGCCAGAGGACAATTAGCACTGGTTTATTGGCAATAACAGGGGAAATGACTCCTCCTCCATGACTTCTTTCCTTTACTGAAGCTCCATCCACCCAAGGGATTTCTGGGAAAGCATTCATCAAATGAGTCCTTTTCCCCCATCCCTAGAAATTATCTACCTTTCCCTCCCCAAACTTCTTACTGTAAATAACAGTGCAATGCATGGATGGAGTGACTCACTATGTTTGTTTGGTATTTATAATGCTTTGTTTCCAGCACTGGAATGGCCACTTATGGGCAATTAGTCATGCTGAGTAGGCAGAGGCTTCACCTCCACTCTGTCACTGACACAAAAGACAATGTTTAACTGAAATAAGCTGAATCACAGCAGACTGAACAAATTGAGACAGAAATATGATTCTAATTTTAGTAATATGAGATAGACAGCAAAGACCTTAACACACATATTAGATTAGCTGTAGAAAGTAACTAATTACATTTACTTAGATACTGTACTAAAATATTAATAGAATATTTTAATGTTAATTAATATGAATATTAATATATTTACTTACTTTTACTAGTATTTCAATTTTGTCATTCACTTTCCAATCATTTTGTTTAGTATTTCAGAATTTTAATTCATCACATTTTAGAGACAAATATTGTACTTTTACTCCATTATATTTAGTATAGTTACTTTATAGTACTTTATAAATTTACAAATTCAAAATATATGATGCTGAGGGTCTTTACCAGCTGCAACATAAAAGTGATGCATCAAAATTTATAATGCAGCAATATGATATTCACTGATAGGAAATGAGCCATTCTACTTGAAGACAATTTTTACATGAGGCACTTTTACTTCATATATTCTGACATTTACTTAAGTAAATGATCTGAGTAGTTCTTCCACCACTGCATTATTGTGGGATTAAAAGGAGAAGCTTTAATCCAAAATCAATACCTTGACCCAGAGGTCTGTTGTATCTCAGGCCTTTAACACTTTCACACATGAAGTAATTTCAACAAGTAAATTTTATATTTTCATCACATAATCATATGCAAAAGTCACAAATGAACTACAGTATAAAATAGTCTTTCAAAGATCAGACTCACTAGAGTTGCATTCCACAATTTTTCACAGGCAACGTCAGAAATACAGAAATGTCAGATACACTACTTAAACTCATTAAACAATAAAACATTAGGAATACCAAAACTCACAAAGTGCACTGTCAAACAATAAAAACAAAACCTTATTATTTCTAGAAATGGTGACTTTGACACTCACAGTGAAGGGAAAAGTCAACATAAATAGGACATTCATTGAAAACAAATTGAATAGAACATTACAATTGTGACCAGATGGACACACAGCCACTTACGTAAGTTAATATGGATCGTAGACCACTGAAATGTTAGTGAAATCCATAGTAGAAACAAATAATATTATAAAATGGTGTCACTAATTATAACAATTTTCATATACTTTTGCTTTTTTAATATGTTTATTTTGCAAATCATAGACTATATGTTAATTTTAGAAGAATCTCTATCGTTGAAGTATGTGTTTACATCTTCAGGGCTTTGTATAGCAACTAAATAGGATCTGGTTTAATGTGATATGATGATCAACTCCCCAAATGAGTTAAGTTTGAGTTTTTCAATTTAGGGACATCAACAACATCAGATTTTACATTTATGATTCAGAGAGACAGTTCAATGGCAGTTAGCATTTTTGGAGGCCCCCTGGTGGCTGGGGTTATATCTTGTCATTAATTTATCCAGCAGGTACACAGCTGAAAGGTGGGTGTTTTCTAAAGTTACAACTATATGACAAATTGTTGCCTTTTCCATAAGACTCATTGTTATGTTTTCCCTGACAAAACATCCACAAATCTACTCACACTGCCTGGTGAGTCATTGTCCATTTATATGGTTTTGAAGGCTGAGATCTGGTTGAAGGACGAGATCATATACTGTAGTGTGCAGAGAAACCCGGAGAGGAAAGGAACCTCAAATGATAGCTGCGGACCTATAATCTATCTCTATATCTAACACACAAAGGAACTGAATATTACTAAGATATATTCATACGTTCATGTGTTAGCGCAAGAACACACAACTCCTGCCAGCCACTTGAATTATTCCCCGTTAGCAATCATAACACCACCACAGGTTTTCAGTAGTACTAGTCAGTCTGACTTGCTGATAGCTTTTTCATATTGCTGAAGTTCACATGAATAAACCCTCTGTTCCCACCTCCAGGATTGAGGTTCTTAACATGTGCCGCCGTCTTGTCATACCCACTATTTGCAGCCTTTTTGCAGGTAGGAAAGGGTCACAAAATTAAGAGATCTTTTTTTTTCCACCACAGATCCACTGATGTAAATGCACAGTAAGTGACTCAGCAGCAGAGCGTAAAGCTTAAACAGCAGAATTACTGAAGCATGAAGCTTTCATAAGCTTTACTCAAACGTATGCGCTTGTGACCAGATGACTGCTGACGTGAAACCCTAGAGTGACCCCTCACTCTCCAATGAAACTACTTACTGACCCACAATAGCAGGCTGGATTCGAAGTGACTGGACAGAAAGGCGTGAACCATAATCACCACACTCATTTTAAGGTGCGCCGTTGATCATACACTACACAGTCTTATTTGCTGAAGTTCAATATTTGGATAATCCCCACCATGGCCATACATTTCTTAATGCTACTGTCCCAGTGTGTCAAGTATCTGTTTGTGATATCACCCAAACATCTACTTCTATTCAGGTCCGGGGTAACAGGAGTGAGAGATACTACAGAACTACAGATACAACAGACAAAAGACGAAAGTTAGAAAGAAAAACAATGTGGGAGTTGGGCACTGCATTTGAACCATCACAAATACTGGCAGTACATTTGGTGTTTGCAATAACTGTGTGAATTGAAACTCTGATAAGAAGCAGATACAATACCCAAGATTATAGTGCAGCAGTACTGTGACTACTACTGCTTTTCCACATAGGCTATTTTATATAGACCAAGGGTGTGGGCCACACAGATGTTTCAAATTTATATACACTTTAGTCTTTGTTATGTGATAGTATAGTTAAACATTTTGATTTCATGTTGTATTTCATTAAAAACGTCATGGAAGTGTCTGATTCAACAGGCAGAGACACGTGGATCTGAGAGCTAGATGCTGGATTGTTTGGGATCATGTCCCTCTGAGGGTAATGGCACAGTGACTGGCTTTGTGAATGGATCAGAGCTCTTCCCACTCAAAGGAGCAACAGTGCCAACCTGGAGCTCAGGCTGCCCAGGTGCCAGCAGGAAAAATGGGATTAAAGATCAGACGAGCCAAGCACAGACACAGACTGAACTATCTCTGTTTTCCAACCTGCAGATCCCCCTAATAGCTCCATCCCAAGACCGCTTTGCCTCACCACGAACACAGGAGGAATCGAGGTTGGGTGCCAATCCCTCACCTCGCTCGCAGTGCGCCCTCCCCCCTCCTCCTCCTCCTCCTCCTCTCTCCGTGTAATACAAACCTCGTGATCACCCATTCAGCGCTGCCTGCGTCTGCTCCTTTGGGGGAAAAATAATAAGCCGACTAGCCGAGGGGCAGCAGAGCCAAAAGTATCCGGGAGACAGAGTGGTGTCGCGGAAGTTTACAGTCGCAGCGGCGCATCCTTCCGCGTCTTTTGGTTATTATCTGGGATAACGTGAAAGAGACTGTAACTGGCAATCATCCGGGACCCACTGATCCTGTGTAAGTGATTCTCCACATCAACTCACTACGAAAGCCTGTCATAATAAGCAGGAATTAATGGGAGATTGAAATAGGAGCCTCAGTGTCAGGTGTCTGCTTCCGATTTGCAGGCTACATGCTGCATGTTTGCACACCTTAATGTGGAAATGCACGTTTCTGTGAGGTGCCTCGGATCACCTCTCTGCTGCCGGTTGCTACAAGCTGTGATTCACTCTCCGTGTAGGTGCTAGAGCTGACATTTGTCACCGCAGGATTTCACGCAGATGTTATCCTACAGTCACCGCAAGCGCGGCTGTCTGGTCGAGATGAATAGGTGCTGCTGCTGGTGGTGGTGCTGGTGGTGGTGGCTGAGCAAAATGCGGCATATGTGCGGGATGCGAGGTGGATGGAGTCAGGTGAAGCTGCCTCACAGAGTGCTCAAAGCACACCTCAAAACAGATGCAAACGACTTGTCTGTTTGAGTGGAGACATTAACACGTTCAGATGGGTTCAGCACAAACTATTAGAAATAAAGTCATGTTTTGTCTCAGAGCTGCAGGAAAAAAACAAAACAAAACAAAACCCTTTAACCCAAAGGAATGCAAGCTGAGAAGTGTGCAGGGAGCTGAAGTGGTCACAATTCATGCCTCGTTTTGTTTTCTGATGATGGCTGTCACCTGTTGATAATAATACTGGCTCATCTTGGGAAGCTTTTTAAGGAGACACCAGGAACACATTCACCCACACACTGGATGAATCAGTCTGCTATTCTGAGTAATTCATTGAAGGAAAATAGAGATCGCTCTGCCAGATTTACAACCCATTCTCAGTGTTTGTGTCTCAGTAGTTCTCCACACTTTATCACATGCACAGTGACTCAGACGCAGACTCAATTAGCATGTGTTTTGGTTTTAACAAAACGTTTTCCCGTGTGTGTGTGTGTGTGTGTGTGTGTGTGTGCGAGCGAGAGAGAGTGAGAGAAAGAGTGTGTGTGTGTGTGCTGGCGACATTCTCACCTCTCTTGCTCTGCATATACAGCAGTGGTAATTGGACAGGTAGTGATGGATGTGACACAGCAGGTGAATGTCAAACGGTGAGAAATGATCAAGGGCTCTTCCTCAAACTGTGAGCGTTTAAATGGCAGTAAAATCATCTTTTGTTGCCTCTTCACAATGCACGACGCGTGCCAGGCAAGTTTCTTAACCTAAACTTTACTTAAGATTCAAGATAAAAAAAAAAAAAGACATGACATGTTAACTTAGGATAGTTTAGTGTACTTTAAATTTGGTGTAGAGGGCATTTCTGGTCAGATGTAAGCATCCACAGTCTACTGACTATTCACTCCAGATCATCCATCATCATTTTGACATGTCCCTCTTCATCTCCTTATTCATTGCAGACATAGCAGTTATGTCAGGGAGGTTTTACTGCAAAAGAAGTGATGTCAATGCATTCAGCTTGTTGGACTGGTACCACTATTGCTTTATTAAAGTAATGTGGGCCACCGTTCTCTGTTTTGTGCTGATTCGCCATTACTCGTGTGCAGGTGCATGTGGTATTTGTAACCACTTAGTCTGATCTCTTCTGGAGGATGCTAAGCGTGATTGAGGTTCCTTGGTTGATTAGTAGTCTCATAAATTTGTTGCTAATGACAGGCCCTGTTCACACTATGTACTGTGCTTGTTACTTCATAGCCAGTCAGATGGCGGAGCAGTTGGAGATGCCATACATGAAATGTGCCCGTAACTGAAAACCTATAGTCCACAATTTTTGTTGTTTCTTCTTTCACTGTGATTCTAAACGTGATGTCGTCTTGACTCATATGACGTGTTGCAAACACTTATGTTTCTGCTGTCATATGGTTATGAGAAGACAAATGACCAAGGAGACAAATAAAGGCCATCTTTCTTTTTTTAGGAGTTACTTACTACTCCCCCATATTTTCATATCTAATATTTACTGAACATATTCCACTGTCATCAGTGCATCATGTGCACTAACAAAATGTACACCTGCCATGTTAGCTCACTGTATTCACTATGAGTCCAAATGGACATTTGAGTATAGTTGTCCTCAATCTCATCTGTTTTAGTTGTGCCAAAATGCTGATCCAATGGAGAGTGTCTAAAACAAGCAGTTAATTTAGCGCTCGGCTGCACCTGCCCTCTAACAGGGCTGTGTCCTCAGCTCGACCATCCACTGCTGATGCTCTGAGGTGATAGACAGCAGCAGAGAGGCAGGTGTGCTGCAGCTCTGCGTAGGATGTGGTGTCTTTTTTATGTGTTTCAGTGTATTTGGGTTGATTTGGCATTAATATGTTCGTATCTTCGTAGAAGACATGGTTGACTGATGTGCATGGTATGACTTTTAGGGAATAGACGGGCTCTTGCTCGCTCTCCTGAGACGCATCAGTGTGACCTATTTTCCCTACTGAAGCCATTTTATCTTTCTAAGTGTTGACTGTGTCAGTCTGAATGTGTTACTCCAGTAACCTGACAGTATTGTACTGGTATTATTCATTGTAGTGCCAGTCAACGTGTGACAATAACAATAAAGTATTTTTATATTTTGTAGCAGTTGTTGTCTGTGTTTCAACTTAGAAAAAAAATGCTTAGAAGTAAACTGCTTGCCTTCAAAACTAGTACACATCAGGGTTGTTCACAGCTTACAACTGGTAAAATAATGAGCTGCAAACGAGGGTTTGACGAGACTACAATTATCTGGTATCTGGATTTGTACAACCCGTACTTGGCAGTATATTTATAAAGCAAATCGAAAACATTTAAATGCCCATAGTTCCCTGGATGTTTCTGTGAAAATAATCTGAAACACTATTCTCATGGGGAAATCAGTTGTCACACCTATGACTACCACAAGTACACAGGACATAAAAGTGACGATAAAACACTGAATATTTTGAAGAGGATTTTATATCCTATACAGTTTTAGCACTAGAAAGGTGTTAAAGATATATGAATGAAATGTTTCAGTGTTGAGAACTTCAGTTAGATAAGGAAGAATAAAATGACAGAATGATTTATGCTGTGTGTGTGTGTGTGTGTGTGTGTGTGTGTGTGTAGTGTATTATGATTTATAGCTAATCTACCTTATATTTAGGCAAATATACATGACAGTGTTTTCAATGCACATTATGTGCTAATTTAGATAGTAGTAGTAGTAGTAGTAGTAGTAGTAGTAGTAGTAGTAGTAGTAGTAGTAGTAGTAGTAGTAGTAGCAGTGCTTAACATTTTTTGTACGCACGTGTTCTTCTTCTTTTGGTTGCTCCCTCAGCTGATCATCCATCTCCATTTTATTCGCTGTGTTTGTCTGTCGTAACGTTGGTGGTCATTGGTATCAGGGGCCTCAAACGATCCAGAATGGAAAAGAACATGTTTGTGATTTGCATATCTGACTTGGCACAGGTTTTATGCTAGATGCCCTTTCTGATGCAACCCTTCGAATTTATGCAGGTAATGGTCCCAAGCCCGGTCCCTTGGGCTTGGGAACAGAGGGAGCACTGGCTTGTGCAGTCTTAGTGGCTACCTTTATACTTAAAGCATATATTTAAATTTATGCTTGAATTACATGCATATTTGGCAGTTTCATGCAATATTCACATAATTTGGATATTTGGATGGGATAGGTGTATAGGGTAGCCAACTACAGTTCAACTCTGATCCATATTCTGCATTAGAGTTTGAAAATGTCAGTACTGAACGTAATGTAGGTTTTGCCTGTGCTGAGGGATTTTTATATACAGACAAAAACAAACAATACTGACAATGTGATCAACAGTGATTCAGTAACTTTCCATACTGTAGTTTGTATATGCTAAACAAGACCCCATACTTCTGGTCTACAAAAGAATGACACTTAAATAATTTACTTTAATAATACGTTTAAGACATGCATATTTATACATACATGCATATGCGTTGGTGTACATTTTGTTGCACACTGTTACAAATGAAGATTGATTTGCTGCATGGCCACAGTGTACAGTGTCTCTTTCTCCCCTGAAGTCTGTGCGTCACTAAAGCTTCAGAGGCAGATGCTTCATCCCTGTCCTTGACACCACTCACTATAAAAAGAAGGCCTGAATTATTGCCATCCCTTGTGACTTTACAATAATGGCCATAAAGTAATGGTACATTAATCTCCTCTATACATTAGCAGAGCATCGGGAATCAAATACAAATTTGTTAGACCATCCAGTTATAGTAATATGTTACAGAACAGATATCTGAATAATAATTTTAAATTTATAAACTTGGGTTGAATTTTGGACAATAGTCATCATCATATTTGTGTTAAAAAAACATCCTAAAATAATCGACTCGGCATTAAAGTATAGATTGTACAGTTAGCTTAGCATGAAAACTGGAAATAGGGTAAAAAGCTCTGCTCATGATTAAGAAAATAGTCTGTCAGGAACAGTATTCTGCAGCTTTTCATTTTCATTTTTCATTTTTGTGTTAGCATAATGTGCTTTACAGTCAACACACCAGACATCAGAAGGAATTCAGTGGTGGCAAAAACCTGAGTCTAGATTATCCACAGTAAGTCTCACACAGCACAAAGAGTGTGCAGAAAGTGTAGTGGTTTCAGAAGCTGCAGTGTGTCACTTGTTTATATTAACATTTTCTGTGTAAAATGTGATTCTGTCAAGGGAATTAAAGGCCAAGGTCTTGAAGAGTGTCTGTGAATGGCATTGTGACAGTCTGTATTCACATTGTGCAATAGCAGATGTTTGAGACTGAGTTTTCACAACTTTTATCTTCCTTGTAGCTGAGACATGTACGTGTGTGTTTGCATTTGCCTTTGAATGATATGTTCCCATTTATGCAAATGACTCTCCATCTTTCAGGTTAAAATACACCTAAACAATATTCTTCTGGTCTATCAGAAGCTTTTATTAACCAAATTAAAACAACTCAGTTTTAGACGAGCAAAATATTCTTGCCTTTGGAATAAATGGGGCTCTCCCAGATTTCCGGCTACCTACATTTTGAAAGATAAAACATGACTTGTTGGCTTTCATCACTTTGTCCAGATACGGCCACAGGTCGCTAGCTGAACTGGAGGAATGAGTGATAAGCAGAGTGAGAGGAGGGCTGCTCTGTTGATAAAGCTATTGGCCCAATAATAGAACGGACATAATTGTCTGGCCTTCTGACTCATCACTGCACTCCCTGCCGATGCTCTCCCATCTTGTTTAGACTCTGCAGTTAATGGACCTTCTGCTTCTGTCTATCTCTCCATCTGTCTCTCATTCTCTCTTCTCTCATCCCTTTGTTTTACTTTTATGGGCAGCCACTCCGTCGCCTCTCCATCATCCTTTCATCATACTTTCTTTGCTTTTTTGCTTACGTCTGTTGCATCCCACAAATAACAGGTGTCCGACTTGTTTTTAAGTTGGTTCAGTCGCAGAATACAGTAAATCTGTATCCTTAAAATATGACTAACACTGATTTACAGTGCAGTCCGCTATGAAAAAGTCAAATGACACACAAGCGTTTACAAATGGTCTCTGTAGCTTAAGATCTTGTTTGGTGTCTAGTTAATGTCATTTTTGCAGCTAGATTGCAACCAAGTTTCAGGCAAGATATTGGTTCAAATCCTTAGGCAGGACCTCCTCACGCTTACCCTGCCTACCCTTGTACCCTACTTGTAGCTTGTCGCTTTGGACATGCAACTGCAGACGTGTGCCATATCATGCCTTCCACGAATACACTGGTATAAATTTGAAAGTGATAAAAAAGTGTCATGTGTATCATGTATCAGCTGGGTCTTAACTCTCTCCTCCTGGTTGGTCACTCTGCAGCTACATTAACTCAAGCAGCATTTTCTGTCACTATATAGCAAAATATGTCTGAGATGGAGGAGAAATCAGATGGTTTGTATGCGTGGATTACTAGGAACCAGGTTTCTTAAGTGCATGTATACTCTTTACCCACCTACTGTAGAAAGCTGCTTTCTCTGAGTGACTTAAGTGCATGTAAACACAGTCAAGGACTGTAGCTCACTGGAAAATAAGGACAAGGCATGCCGTTTATTTTGTTTTCACTAATAAATGCTGCCTTCAAGCTACAATCACCAATAAAACGTTTATCTTTTTTTCTATATCTTAATATCAAAAATATCACAATAGCTCATTTCATTCAAATATTGTGATAGGATTTTGAGGATGTATTGTCTGTCCCCAAACTCCTGTTATTTGTGACAGGAGACATAATGTTTTTCATTGCTATCTCTGCCTATGCATAAAGAGTGAAGATAGTGAAGATACTTAACACTGTTGCTTTAGACAGATGATGGTCATTATGGAAGCTAAAGTTTGTGGTGCTAATGAAATGTCTGCTTCACATGTACTTAGGTGTGTTTCTAATTTACTTAGCTACACTATCTACAACTAGGGCTAACTTTACCAATCAAGTCAATACATACTTTGGTTTTTAATGACCAAATATCTGCAGAAATAATATAATTCACATCAACTTCAGTTGTTCTTTGTGTTAAGCACCAATTACTGTATATCACACATTAAATATTTTATATTATACAATTATAAATGTATGACATCACTGTCATAGAGAACTGTACAGTACTACGATATCCTGAAAAACTGCTTCACAGAGGCAAGGCTCTGCACATGTACTGTATTGTTGGTCTTGTTTATATTTGACCAGACCAGAAAAAAGATTTTTGTATGCTAACATATACATCTACACATGCTCAGATCATGTTTTATGATAGTTATTGTTGATGACAGAAATAATCATAATGTCATAACAATCATACAAATATCTGAACATTAGACTGACTATATTAAGGGCAGTGTAAGTTGTTTAGTTTAACATTTTATAGAAGTCTATTTTTGCTTCAGTGGCTAATTCAATCAAGATCAAATTAGCAATGATCCAAAACAGTAAAAAGAGAAATCTTTTCAGCCACTTCAGTCTGCTTTAGACACAGCCCTTCATCTAATTTTCAGCAGCTTGGATATGGATATTCATGCTGCAGGCAAGTCACAGCATGATGCCACAATATATTTAGTTTACAAGTCATAAAAACAAACATTGCAACATGATTTGCATGGTGAGATAGTTGCAATTAAGTGGCTCTTTACTCTGCATCTAATAGGCTTTTGTGAAAATGTGACTTTTATGTTCATGTTCATTCCATCGTGAGCTGTGCCAGAGACCTACTGGTTTTCATACTTGGTTTGCTAAAATGGGTTGATGAAATGTATAAGTGAATGAATACCAGGCATGCAAGAGCTCTTTCATTGTTAAGTCTATTAATGTTTCGCTCAAAAAGAAGAAATAGAAATGTGCATTAAATTAAACATTACATTTTTTTGTTTCTTACTCCAGGTTTTTCCCAGCCTCGTCCCCCAGAGCAGTGGTGCTTCTGCCTCTCCTTCTCCTCACGTCTTGGACCAGCAGCAGCAGCTCAGTGTGGCGAGGCAAGGAACGATGGGCCGGAAGCTAGACCTGTCTGGCCTGACGGATGATGAGGCAGAGCACATCTTGAAAGTGGTCCAGCGAGACATGAAGCTGCGAAAGAAGGAAGAGGAGAGGCTGAGGTAAGATGCATTTCCCCTGCAAGTGCCTTTTTAAATAAATTTTACACATTACACAGACTGTATACAGGGTGATTTGAGATGAGCTGATAAGGAGAGATGACATTAAACTATGAGCAAGCATAACTACATTTGACTCAGCAATTGGCATGTATTATTCTCTCTAGACCTTTCTACTGTCTTATGACCTATTCATTACTTAATTACAAACTTAATTACTTTATAATCTAATAGAAAAGGACCCCCATGGCAAAAAACAACTAGTTGGCAATATTAACATTATACAAAGCTAGTTTGCTTGGCTGCAGTGTTTGCTATGCTACTGATGTGTTTTTGTTTGGAGAAGATCTTGTTGTACTTTGTGGGATGCCTGTCTTCTATGTCTGCCTTGTAAATTGTTGGAAAAATGTTGGTTCTTTATGTACATGGTGTTTGCCATGAGCACACTTCTGGCTAGTTTGCAAATGTTGACATGCCCACAGCATAAAGTGACGGTTCAGTCAGGCCAGAATCTTCCTGCTGACATTTCTATACAGTTCAATTAAATTCAGGGAAAAACTCCCTTTAAAGGAAGAAACCTCCAGGAGAACCAGGCTCAGGGCGGGTGGCCATCTGCCTTGACCTGTTAGGATGAGTGGAAAGTCAAGCAGTCAACAAGAAACAACAAGCAGTAAAAACACAGGACAGGTTGGTAGGACCGGTAACTGCACTCTGGAGATATACAGATCCAAGGCTGAGGAAACTTGCAGAAAAGTATAAAGAGACAGAGACAGAGGGGGAAGCACAAGTATGGGAGAGAAAAAAGACAAAGTTAATGCTGTGCAATGGTAGCTTTGAATGGATAGATACGAAGAGAAAAGAGGAGAGGAAAGTTGAGGAGAGGAGCTCAGTGCATCAGTAGCGGCCCCGCAGCAGACTAACCTATAGCAGCTGAACTAAGAGATGGTTCAGAGTCACCTGATCCATCTCTAACTATAAACTTTATAAAAAAGGAAAGTTTTAGTCTAGCTTTAAATGTAGAGAGGGTGTCTGACTCCCAAACCTGAACTGGGAGCTGGTTCCACAGGACAGGGGCTTGATAGCTAAAGCTATTCTGGATTTTACAGGGAGCCAGTGGAGAGAAGCTAACGTAGAAGAAATATGATGTATCTTGCTAATTCCAGTCAGATCTCTGTCATTCTGGATTAACTGGAGGCTCTTTAAGGAGTTATTGAGACATCCTATTAATAATGAATTACAATAGTTCAGTCTGGAAGTAACAAATGCATGGACTAGTTTTTCAGCATCACTTTGGGAAAGGATGCTCCTAATTTTACCAATATTCCTCAAGTGGAAGAAGGCAGTTCTATGGATTTCTTTTATGTATTGTAAAGGTGATATCCTGGTCAAAGATAACTCAAAGATTCTTCACAGTATTACCTAAGGCCAATGTTTTGTCATCTAGGGTAACAATATGATTAGACATCATGTCTCTGAGGTTTTAGGACCAAAGAAAATTACCTCTGTCTTGTCTAATTTTAGGGGTAGAAAATAAGGGGTCCTCCAGGCCTTTGTCTTTTGAGCATGCTTGAAGTTTGATTAATTGATTAGTTTCTTCTGGTTTCATAAATAAATATTGCTGGGTGTCATCTGCATAGCAATGGAAGTTTAGTGTTTCCTAATAATATTGCCTAAGGGGGACATATATAAAGTGAAAAGAATCAGCCCAGCACAGAACCCTGTGGAACTCCTTAACTAACTTTAGTGTGCATGGAAGACTCATTATTAACATGTACAAACTGGAATCTATCTCATAGATACCATTTAAACCAGCCTAGTGCTGTTCCTTTAACCCCGATGACATCAAGTCTGTGTAATTGAATGTTGTGCTCTATAGTGTCTAATACAGCACTAAGATCTAACAAGATGAGTATCAATAGTTGTCCGTTGTCTGACGCTAAAAGAAGAGCGATAAGAAGAAAGATAAAGTGGTCCTCACCCTCACTACAGACAAACAACATTTCACATACACAGGAATGGTTGGTGATTTTTGATGTGAGGTGGCAGAGGTGAACATTTAAGGCAAACAGTCAACTGCAAGACTGACAGAAAGAAAATAACATCTTGGCTACATCTGCAAACCACATATTATGGTAACTGTAATCATACTGTATTGTCTGCTAGTCTTTGCAGACAGGTGATTTAATTTATTCTGTTTAATTAACAGCTTTGAGCAACAAACAATCCTCAGAATAAGTGTTTATCTTCCAAAGACATCCAAACATTCCTCTCTGTTAAGCATTTTTTTTTTTTTTTTTGGTATGTATACGCCACAATATTCAGTTTATTTGAATTGTACTTAAATTCTGCTGTTGTGACAATTTGGACACATGTAAACTAACCTACAGACTTTTTAGCCGCATGTATTTTATAGTTTATTATCACAGAGTCTGAGACTAAGCAGGAAAAATGCTTGACTTGTGTTTTCAGCTTGTAGGCTGTCAGGTTGGGTGTCAGGGCTTCGCTCACAGCTTCTTACTTAACATGTGACAAGTGCTGGCCCATTCTTCCTCCTACCTCTTGTCTTTCAGCCTCTCCATCCCACCTCACCCGCCCTGTGACTGCATAGTCAGAGACGATTCGGTTTGCTTGTGACAGGCCTCCGTGCGCCTTTGAGCAATCTGCCTGTTGTCAGATCTATGCAGGAAAAACAGTGCAAATATTATTTTTAAGCTTTTTCAAGTAAGTTTTATATTTGGTTTGGGAGAAAACTATGGGGGGGAACTACTAGTTGTAGTTGTACACTGTTTTAAAACAGCACTGCTCTGTTCATTTTATTTTCATCTTCTCATCAAGATGAGATGTGTGAGTCCATGAAGCACCGTAAACATATGCTGAAGTACTGCATCCTCCACAATCGCTTAGTGCTGCATACCTCTAGCTATAAACACGCCCAGTGCTTTAGGTATGGATTTTGCCCTGTCTGAAACTGCATGAACTGGCTCTTTAAATTGCAGTTGTTCTTTCCCACCCAACTCTGTTCTCCTTGTGCTAACAACGATCACACTGAGGTGGTGTCTTCTTAAATATTTGTCTTTAGCATAAACCACACGTCAAGCCATTTTATCCATCCACAGGTAACACTGAAGTTGTAATTCTTACATACAGGAGACTGAATCAACGCTGATCCTTTAACTAGTCAACATGACATTTTAAGACTGACAGCTGCACTCAACACTTCATTTCATGCAAACTAAGTTTAACTGTGTTTTTTTAGTATGTGCACTATTTTCACTCCATAAACATCAGTGTATCTTTATGTTGTCTCAAACCACAGAGGGGAAAGTTTAAAGCTGCGGTGTAACTAACGTCACAACACAATCAAGCAGCTGGTGGTCAGTGCTACTTAAGGCTCAACATATTTTCCCAGAATGAATTTCAAAGCAGAGACAGTGTATTCCCAAATTACTGGGCTGTAAAATGCTCACCCACCAAGCTGTCATGACTGATCAAAAAGAAATGTATTCATCCAAGGCTGTTATTACTGCTGTTTACTGCACGACGATGAGCAGATTAATGTAGATATAACCACAGGCATATATTTATTAGGCAACAGTTATTTATAAAAGCAATTACGTGCTTTATTTGAAGCCCCTGTCCTTAATTTTACTAGATACCAAATAACCAGAATTTAACTCAAAAAAGCTTGTTTGCAGCTGTGTGTGACATAGTTACACATGCATTTTGATTTGTGTTTTAGCCATTTATCAATTGCTTCTTCATGCAGTGCATATGGAAACCTCTATCTCTATGTTCTCAGCAAGACATCAGTGGTTCTAGTTTGTTAATAACAATAATTGATACCTTATTTATTCCCTTGGGGAAATTCTGCAGCAGTGGAGTGTCAGCTGCACCAAGGGTTCAGTGTCCTGTCAATCGGCAGTCATATATGAAAATGATTTTTTGTTGTTGTTTTTCTCGACCTCTGTGATAATGTATTGAATATCTTTGGGTTTTATGTTGTTGGCTTTATAAATTAATGTATGCCTGTTTCATCTCTGATACAGTTTTATTACCCAGTACATTTGTGCATGCTGTTAACTTGATCATTTAAAGGAGTAACAAGTACTTGTTACTACGAAAAACTGTTTCATCATTTCATCATAAGATTAAGGACTTGTTCTTGATGACTATCAGGTTCTGCTGGGTTGTGGTGAGTGTCGTGTTTTCACAGTATCTCATGATCTTTCCGTACTTCAGAATAGATGCCAGATCTGGTCAAATGACAGAACGAGAGCAAAAACTAATTTGCCTTTCAGATGAAAATATTTCACAGTATAGGTTTGTTTACAGCAGATGGTAGCTGAGTGTTTCAGCAGGTAGCGCTCTCCCTGGGCATTTTTCTCTTCCATGCATGGCTGCCATTTGTTTTTCTTCCCTGAATGAAGTCAGCACTGCAGAGTTGTAAATTACCCTGTTGACAGATCCATGGGATAGTTTATGAGCTTGACTTTAAAGGCTCCATTTTTATTTTCGCCCCATACTGAATAATCAGAAAGGTTGTTTCTTGAATGGCATTTCCTTCTGTCTCATAAATTCCAAACTGTACTAAATATGTAAATAAAATGGTGCACATACCTAAAAGCCTTGTTAGGGCCAATCTAAAGTATGCCATTTTTCAGTTCACTTAAAGTTTAATGTGGGGACTGCAGCTAGTTTATGATGTCTCAGCACTTCAGTGCTTTAATCACTGAGCGAGGGACTTTTTATGACTGCGCACTGTTTGTTGTAAATAATAAGCTATACAACAGTGTACAACAATAACATGGTCTTTGACAGGTTTGTGCCTTTGCATAAGATGATTTTTATATTGCCATTAAAATACAAGCTTAAATGATGGAATTAGTTTTTTTTTATTTTTTATTGAACTTTGTTTTTAGATTTTTGAAGATTTTAACTGTGCAACTGCTGTGAAACCAGTTATTTGTTTATGCTGTCTGTGCCTGGCATCTATTGATCTACAGTATATCTGATATATGAGAAAATCATCAGTAGCTATAATGGATTAGATTTCCAGTGCTGTTGTGTTGCTTATTATTTGCAATATTTTCTTTACCAGTTACATGCTACTTGTAGGTATTTTACTCAACATAATGATATAAGAGCTGTAAAGAGTGTAGATTTGTAGGATTCAAACTTTATTTAAAATGTGCAATGCAAATCTTCTATGATGAATTGAACACTTTGACCTCAAAGAAACAGGAATAGTAACAGTGACTTCAGATAAAAAAGATTTTTAATAAGATACCTATAACTGCCAGGGGAGTTTAGAATTAAATCTAAAATCATGGTAATTACCTGTCAGACAAATGACCCTGTGAAATCCCTAAGTACATTTCTAAAATAGCGTTGCCATTTTCTTTTTTTTTGCCTTCAGTTCATTAGCTTTCATAGAAGAAGTGCCGGCTTCTTGTTTTGTTTTCTCTAAATCCGTTGTCTTTTGTTGTATTTCTCTGTCCTTGTTAGGTTTCCTGCTAATAGCTTTAAATGTGAAGCACTAACTTAGGTAAATATTTAGTGACTTCTGCTTGCTCTGCTGCTGAAAGGTGTGAGTGTGATTCTGCCAATTAGAGATGGTGAGCGGCTCAACCTGTGGCCTCCGTCATCTCAGTGGCCATCCAGCTGGAGAGGCTCATTATGGAGCAGCATGAAGCTCAGGGTTACGCAGGCGTGGGCCTACTTGACAAACAGCACAAGCTCTCCCAAGGGAGACAGACTGGGAAATGAATATAGATAGAAATAGCTATCTGTATGAGCGGTAAGAAGATTGCTGGAGCTCAAGCTGTTGGTGACTCTTGTGGGTAATTTGCTTTTAGTGTTAGCAGGGATCACTTTACATACATCTGGCAAGTCGTCGTATGGATAGGCCAGTAACTGTACCTGTATGATTTAGTCCAAATCTCAGTTCAGTCACTGAAGTGACTAGTGTATCATTCCTATTGTAATGCTGTGGATTATTTCAGCTTCCCTCTGAAGTGATTTGAAGGCTGAACAATGCTCTGTGGATAAGTCTCAATTATTTGTGAAGTTGTGGGCCATTGCATGTAATAGTCTCCCCTCTGAAATCTGTCTCTTTTTCTTTGTGTGGAGTATTTCCTGACTCAAGAATGAAGCCGTGCCTCGCATAAAAATTGTATTTGATTATGAGAAGGTGATATTTTGCATCTCACCTTCATCGCTGTTTGAATTCGTCAAGAAATTTGTGAACGTTGCATCTGAGAAGTTGTGATTCAGACATGTGCGGCTGATCTGTAACAAAAGACATCTCTATTAGAGAGCTCCTTTACTTTTTTCTCTCTTTCTTTTTGTCGGTTGTTGTTGCTTTTAACTCTGTTGAATGTCACAGGGAAGCAGATACAGGAAGAGCAGTCACATGGGCAGGCCGGGATCTTTTTGAAAGAAGGTGGCAGTAGATGTCACTTTGTCAGGAACAGAACTGACCTCTATTTCCTCCTGTATTAATCCTCTTGGGTGTCTGACTCGAGATGAATACACACACACACACACACACACACACACAGGCACACACACTATGGCTATGGTGCCATCTTCTCTATTAAGGTAGCACTAAATGGGGACAGATCAACCTTCTGACATTCACTGTCAGGCCTACAGGTCGTGCCCTTTCAACTAATGACTAACTAATGAACTAATGACTGCAACTTATCTCTACGAAGGGAAAATCCAGATATTGTGTAACTAGTCCAGTTCAGCTTTATGGACGGTTGAATGGCTCCATTGTGCTAAACAGACATGCATTATTCCTTTCTTCTTAATTTCTAAGGTGTTTATTTTCTGTGCTATAATCCAGCGTTGGGTCCCATGTTAACATGTGACATAGTTTTACATGATACAGACCAAAGCTGCGTGAATGGGATGTGTAAATGCAGATGCACAGATGACAATAAAGCAGATGTATGTTGTTAATCGCCTCTCCTCCCTTCATCTGTAGCATGAAAAGCCAGAAACGCAGATCTGGATGGAGTTTATTTCAGTCTGCCTGCTACTGGGGGAGTTGTGTTTTCTTGGCTGCGGTTCTCCTTTGGTGGGGATTAGCTGTGTTACATTATTGGTGTTGGTTGTTTGTCTGAGCCTTGATGTGGATTTTCTTTTTTTTTATGTAGAAGTGCGTTGTGTAAATGTACTGATGCCGTCACCACTTCGAGTGTCTGTGTGTGTTTGTGAGCAGGAAGGACAAATCCTTCTGACCTTTTTTTCCTTGCAGCCACATTGCCAGGTGTATCACCAGTGTAATTTTATGCGTCATCACATTTCACGGCCTTCCAGGGTAACGTCATAATTGATAAAGGGTTTGAATAGCTAGGCTTACTTTATTCTCAGTTGTATGTGTGTGTTTTTTTTTATGGAGAAAAAATAATATGGTGTTTTACTATGTGTGAAGGCAGTTCTTTCTCCACAGATATTATTTATGGTCTTCACTGACTGCTGGCTCTTCCAGTACACCACTGCAGTACTGAGAAACATTTATTTCGTATCATGTTTCTAGTAAATCATCCTTTTTGTCTCCCGTTGCTGCTTTACAAGGAGGATTTGAAAGCTGATGGAGTGAGTTTCCCTGCTGACTTCTGATCATCACAGATCTGCTTTAATTTGCTTTCATGTGTTCAGGGCTGTTGAGGTGATCTGTACAGCTGCCACAGACTCTGTGATTTCTAATTAGTCTTTAATATGGCCCTTAGTAGGTGATATTTAATATAATCAAACTTAATTAGCAGACAGAAATATAGCCCCCCTGACCACTGCAATTATACATGTGCATGCTTACGCATACTCGCTCTCTCACACACATACACAGACACAAACAGAAGTTAGTCTCACTATTATTGTGAGGATATGTGGTGGACTATAGCCCCTTAATCCTAACTTTAACCCCCACAAATGCAAAATGCATAACCTCGTCAATTTCCTTTACCCTTATCTAAACCTCATTCTACCCCAATCACTAAAACAAATCATTGAGTCCTTTTAGAGGAAGCTGTGAATACCAGTAAAGGTGTCCTCACAATGATGGTAGTAAACAGAAATTTGTCCAAACAACTACAGACAGACATGTAAACACATTTTTGGCAGTCTGGCTAGAGCATGTTCCAAGACTCTGCAAGAGACCTGGTCTGTCTCACATCCCAGTTACTGTGGACTTTAACCACTGTTTATCCCTGGCTGAGCCAACCCACTCCATTACACAACCAAACATTACTGAAATTCAAGACACAATTTGAATTAGTCTGCATGAAATATTTAAGTCTAATCAAATACATGTGGATAGCACTCAGCATATTTCTTGCGTATTTGTTTAGAGCTCTTAGCGAGAGTCTGTACAACTGCACCAAACCTGTCACTTGGATGATGTGTCCTACAACAGTTTCACTCAAGCATAAAAAGTTTAGTGCTCAGTATTCCTAAAAACAAAAAGTGTGTGTTCTGTAAAGACGCCAGTTTGTGTGTCTCCTGAGCGGAGTCCTAAACAGATGGTGCTTTATGGCATCTGATGGAGGAAGTTTCTGATTTCCCCCGAGTATGACAAATCAGCAGCTATACCGCGCTGTCATCCTCTGAAGCCGCTGAGCCCATGGGATCGGCTGATGACGATGGCTCATGTACGCCCGCTTGCTTTCATAGTTCACACACTGCTTTAGCATTTCCAGCTGACTGAATAGATCTCTTTCTCCTCAGTAACTTTGCCTGCATGAATGTGAATGTGTCTGTACTGTATGTGTCTGGTATTTTTGTCTTTGCTCAGTGAGGATCAGATGGAGGTGAACGGATGCTCAGCTTTGTCTTCCCTCTAGATAAACCCGTATAGATTTCCACCTAGATACACTGGACGGTTATCTACAGGAACACTAGGACGGACTCAGAGCAATTGGCTGAGCTGTTACTTTTATATTTGTCCAAGTCTGCAGTGATTACCTCTGCTGCTGGCCAAATGTCAAGTACTGTTTTGAGCCAGAGGAAAATGGTTTGTTGCAACAGGAAGATTTCCCTCTTTGCCTCCTGAGTCTGTTTAGTTTTCTACCTCTCCTTCCGCTGTGATGTCCTCACATGTTCAATCCCAGGATTATTTCATGTTTCACATCTATTTGTCCTATGATTCTCAATCCCTCAGTCCTGTTCTCTCTTCCTTCCTCTGTAGATCCTCAATAGCAGCACTATGTTGTGTTGAGATGGAGGTCAGTGTTGGATGAGCTCTTCTCAGTCCACTGGGAGTGAGTGATGCTTGGCAAGACAGCAGGGAGACATTCCTTTGTCTGAATACTTCTCACACCGCACCATTCGGGCTCTTCATTATAAACAAGCCAAGAGACACGAGACCCATTTATTCCCCCTCCCTCCACCCTAAAAAACTGCAATTCATCCTCCAGGCCTTATCTCCTTTATGATATTGAAATGATTGAACTTCTGTCGGCCTTGTTAATTGCAGGGGTTAGCAAGGTGGGGTTCAAATGTTCGGACTCTGAGTGGGAGAGGTTTTTGAGGGAGGTCAGAGTGAGAGAAAGCGAAGGACCCTCTGTGGGATTGCAGTTTGAGGAGGAAGACAGACAGTGCACACTGTACGAGGTGCAATCTGGCTCGTTAGAGAAAAGAAATCCTCCTCTTCCTTTTGTATGACTGTCTCCTTAAACCTCTCTGTATTCAGGTTATGCTCTGTCTCTGTTCCACTTGTCTTGTTCTTCCTCTGAGGTGTGTTTTCTGCCAACATCCACTCCAGTCATTTCAATATGCTGTCTGACACTGAATGGTAATGCTGAAGAGGTGGATCTTTTGTAAAGAAGAAGAACATGTAAAAGACTTTACATAACTCTGTTGAGCTTTTTCAGATATTTTTTTTCCATCAGCTAATAGCCTGTGGAAATTCTGTCAGTTTTAATATAAGTAAAAAATGAATATATAAAGTGTTGGAAAGGATCTTAGTTTGATTTTGCAGTACAGCATAGAACATTTCACTTTATGCAATGCTCCACATTTTAAGTGAACAGAAATACTGGAACAGATAGTTTTAAAGTAAAATATTATGTAGGTTGCAAATCCCTTGCTTACAATAACTGGATCAGGCCTGCAGCTCACTGACTTCCCCAATTGCTTGATTTCTTCTTGTGATGCTTTTCTAGATTTTTAGTGAAGCCTCTTTCAGTTGCTGTTTGGTGAAATGTATGTTTAGTTGAGCTTAGGTCTGGTGGTTTGCTTGGCGAGTCTTAAAGCTTCACTTTTTTTCCTCTGGTGAAGTTATTTGCTGAAGTAGCAGTGTTGTTTTGGATCATTGTCATGCATGATGAAACTCTCAGACCAATTAGTTTTATGCAGTCCTCTGTAAATTGGCTGTACACCTTTTTAAATTAATTCTGTCATGAGTTACTTCATCAATAAAGATGAATCAGCCTGTTCCAGAAGCAGCCATGCAAAACCAAGCCATGACACGGCCTCTGCTGTGCTACACGTGAGCTTCCTCCACACTTTGCCTGTCCCATCACTTTGGTCTCACCAGTCCACAAAACTTTGTTTCAGAACATTTGTGGCTCATCTCTGTACTTTTTTGCAAATTACACCCTTCACCTACACCCCTGCACTGTGGAGGTTGTTAGTGATGTCACTACCCATTAATTTAGTGGTTATTTTTTAGAGCTGTCACAATAATTCTGGTATTAGTTGTTGTTTTGTATGTGTCTCAGTATACCAGTGGTTTGTTTCCATGTTGTTGTGTGTTTGTGCATCTCACAGGACAGACCTGGGTAATAAGAAACATCAGTCCCATGTTCCAGTGCTTTTCCTCACTTCGAATTTAGATCATCTGATACAGAACGTTGTATGTTCTATGGTGTTTCATGTAGCTATGTGTCATCACATAAGTGCTACAATTCTGAACCTTCGTCTCTTGTCCTTTGTTTGCAGATGTTTGTTTTTGTCTACAGATGTCCAGAAATTACAGGGAGAGCCATTGCCCTTAGGAAACTGGCGTACTCGCCTATGCCTCACTATGTGGACTAGTTGGTTATAAAGTGGTTTATTCTCTGTGAATGATATCGTAAGGAGTAGTAAGGACTACTGAGACTTGTTGGCAGCATAGGTAATCTATTTACATCACAACATGCCAAGAGAGGTAGAGCAATGGAGAACTCTGCAAGCTGCCTGTGCTAGTAATATGGTGTTCGCACATCCTGGATACACAAACGCAATCATTGAATTAGCGTTGAGCTTTTCCTACAGTCATGTGCTCCCAATTAGATGGGGATCTTCCTCTGTTCCAGCGTCTTTGACCCCCAGACCTCAACAGCTTTAATTTATGAGATGTTCCTAATTAGATAAAGCACCATACCAGTAAGAGATAGGAAGACTCGCACCAGAGGTTATCTGGTTTGCATGGTGGCAAGAGCAGCACCCGATGAACGCTGAGAAATGATGACTAGAGGTATGATAATAAAAAAACCTCTCTCTGATTTGTGCAGGCACCGATTCTCATTTTCTCCTGTGCTGGATCTAATGTGCGTCTGTCAGTGCAGTCTCTTTTTGAGGAAATGGGAAAAACCTGATCAATGGCTCCCTCGGGACTGTCCCTGTATTTCATCAGTCAACACGTGGATGGAACACACTTTCATACTGCTCAATTATTTCTCTTTTTTCTCCTCCTAAATTCTGTTTCTCTATCCATTCGTTCAGTTACTTATTTAGTATCTGTCTTGTATTTTCTCTTTTACTCTTCCATTTCTCTTAAAGTAGAAAAGTGTATCATCTGTTTGTTTCAGTCAAAGTGATCATGGCATCACTGTGTCCATGTCCTTTTCTCTGTGATTTGCAGGTCAAGGTAGGAGCATGTAGCTGATATGTTCCTATCGGTTTAGCTGTGCATAATGAGCTCTAACTTGCATTACAATCCAATACTTACAGTAAGAACCACATAAAACACTCCCAATTAAAGAGTTTTTTTCTGGCCCTCATAAGGATAGGATTATGGACTTCTTAAATCACCTCTTAAAAGGCTTTTATGACTTAGTCTTGCTTTTATGTACAATTATGGGTTTTGATCTTGCTTGCTTTTAATCTGGTGTTCTTTGTTTTGTTTTATGTTTTCTTTTCATATGATTTTTTTTTTAATGCACCTCTCTTTTATTATTCCTGGTCTACTTTAGCCTAAGCTCACTTTTAGCTCTTTGTGTGTTCCACACTTCTAGTTTTATCTACCATCATCTAAATGAGTTCTGAGGACAATGGAGTCAGTGTTGTTGATTATGACAATTCCACTCTTCATTATGTTTTTACTGCCTTTAAAATCACTAAAGAGCTGATTGTCCCTCTTCTAAATTTGGTCATGAATCCTTATACTCATCAAATTGAAAACCTAATGTGTCATCTTTGTATTTCTTGACTTTTCAAATGTGTTTTTGTTTGTGTAAATCCCCATTAAACCTTTTTTTTTTTTTTTTTTGGAGCCTGGGTGAATCAGTCCCGATTAAAACTCTTCCTACACTTCTCATGACCTTTCAACCACAATCAGAATAAATACAGAGAGGGACATACCAGATCATTGCTACCTCCAGTTTATCCAAATTAAAGATGTCTTAAGTGTTATTGTTAGAAAGTTCACTAACCACTGTCTTGCCCTCTAATCAAAGTAAAAAATCCTTAAACTTTAAGAAGTGTTTTCTCAAAAATAAAGAAATCTAGATTTAAAGATTTATTTGTTACATAAACAATCGTACTGGGTGCATTCAGCGACATTCAGTCAACAGGAAATGCATCAGCGACATACAGTAAACATGTATTTTGACCTAAATTGGCCAAGACTTTATCCATGGCTTGTAATCAAACCAACCCAATAATGACAGTATGAAGTTGTCCAGAGAAGCTACATCACCACCATTAAGCATTACTGCGGTCTGAGGTGAAAGAAGCAGGCGCCAACCTTCATGGCATAATGTGATAGGTTAAGACACCTGTCATTCAACATTATCTTACTGATGAAGATGACATTTACATGAGTAAAATATGAAATTGAACAGAAAAGTTCCTGTTCTCTTATGGAGGAATGAATTGCACTGGGAATGATAGGAGGGATTAAAACCTCACAAATGTTTTCAACTTTATGCTTTAAATAATCATTGTAATATCTGTTACCCTCTGTTTGTCTGAATACCTATATTTTTTTGTAAACATGTTCCACCACTTTAATTAAAGACTCAGTCAACCTCCACTGCTTCAACATTTGGGGTGCCGCTCTACCTCCGGTGGCCGTTTTTCAAGTAGTGAAGTAGTATGTGATTCCCAGTGGAACTTTTTATGTGGACATAATGAATGATGGTATTGCGGCTGGTTTTCCTCTCCTATTTAATGACTGCAGTATCACATGTTCTGATAAAACTGCTTTGGTAATTTGCCAGCATGCTTGACACAGATCCACCATTCTCAAATGTTTACCAATGGTGTTAGAATTTAGCTTGATATTTGTGATGCATTGAACCTTTAGTCCAGTTTTAAGTTCTCTGCTATATGTAGTAGAGAAATCACCTCATTTCATCATTTCATCAGGCACTAATAGGACATGGTGAAGGAGAAATGATATATTACATTGATAAAGGTTAGGTTTAGAATAGGTTTATATCATATTACAGACACTAATAATTTTTTAAAGGAACACTACATTTTAAAGCAGCATTATGTAGCTAGTTGCAACCACTGCTGGGGCAGTAACATTGATACATCCATCATTTTGTCAGATGTTTGGTCAAGCAACTGCTGATTTGTAGCTGTAGCTTTTCTTCAGTCAGTTTACTGCAAACCAAGCTAGCCATTTACTCATTACCTGAGGCAGTGTGTTGCTGAAACAACACTTTAAGTAGCTGTTAAATCATGCTGTTGCTGCTATTACTGTAAAGTGTATTATATTTCATATTGGGATTCAATATTAATGTTTAATAGAATTTTCCTTCGTGTGAAGGATGATGTAACAAATGGAAGTCAGTATATACATTTGTGAATTCAATTCATTTTTACTGCACAAGTCATATCCACAATGCATTGGGCTTAATTCTCTTTAACTACCTTACTATAATAACCTATACAGTGTATTTCGCATAGTACTTTTAAAAGTTATGAATAACATAAGGATAAACTGACTATAAAAAAGTGTTCTTTGATTTAAGCTCAGCTTTTGGCACCACAGGTAATAGGATCCTGGTGGACATGTTAAAAAATTGGGTCTGTCTCATATGGTTCTGCAATGGTTTGAATTCCTCCTGCATTAATGAAATTTCATTGTCCCACTGTGAGACTTGCAGACACTGGCAGATGGAATACTGTGTGGTAGCCCTCAGGGCTCCATTCTCAGTCCTCTCTTTATTAGTCTGTGTGTGTCCTCATTATCAGAAAATCTAATGTTAGTTACAGTATTAGGCAAATGAAATGCTTCTTCTTATGTTATTATATTCTGCTGACTTGCTACCAATGACTAATAAAATCAACTGTCTGGATGGGATTAACAAGTAGCTGTACATCCTGAACAGGGTTTAAAATAATGGTTAGCACAGAAGAAACTGGTCTATAGGTACCAAGTAAAATGGGACCAGATCTGTCTGCAACACTCAACTCAGTCAAAATTAAAATCTATACTGCAGTATCGAATTTTGGCTGTATGGTGTACTGTAAGTGTACAAAGTGAAGGCCTTTGCTTAAAACATACTGCAGATGTTGGTACTGCTTTGTCATGCATCACTGCATATTGCAAAGGATTGATAATGCCACATGAGTGACACATCCTGTAGTGAAATTGATTAAGATTGTGCTTTATGCGACTCTACAGTAGTGGCATGAATGTCAGAAAAGCAGCTGAAAGACAAAATGTCTGCTTTCTCTGCTTTCATAATTCATCCATAAACATCCTCTCCTTTCAAACAACTCTTTTTTTAAATTCTTTTCTTTGATACTATGGGATGTATCCGTGTCACAAAATTCCACATTAACAAGCAGTTGTGCATTGCTGAGGCAAAGTCTTATGATTCAGGCCACCTCTGTCAGAGGACTGACTGCAGCAGCAGAGCCCCACACTGTGATGGAGCACCACACCACCACCACCAATTACTCGTTAACAGTCACGGCTGATTAGAAAACACAGGCCTGACTCAAACCGTTGTCTTCTTTCGTGATGACTCTGCAGAAAGACTAGCTGCTGGTAAATGGATGCATGCTTTTGGTTTTGTCACCTGATCACAGTATTTTATTCTCCTCCCTTGTGCCTCGGTACAAGCAACTCTTTTCCTCTCTCTCTTTCAATTTCTGGCTTTAATAATGGTGATGTTGGCAGGGCCTGCGAATACCTTCCCCTGACATCCAGTATATTTTATTTTCACAGGCTGTGTACCCTCTATTGAAGTCATTCCAGTATCCTACTTACAGCAGTGATCAGCCATTGTAAACACTTAATATTTTGGGCTGTACAGTATATCATAGTGTAGGCGGGACACATTGCTCATCTCCTGGTACACATTACTTCAGTGCTGGATCCCCGCCAAGTCCACATCTGCAATTACAGTTGTGGTCGGGTGAATGAAAGCAGTGGTGTAGACAAGGACATCTGGAGACATGTGGACTACATATCCAGACTTCTCTTTGTCATTTAGGGAAACCCAACATTCATCTTTAATTCCAATTAAATACATAGCAAACCTAGCTTACAACCCGCTCCCTATGTTTAGCAGGATTAACCACTTTCAGCTGAAGCGTGGAAGACAGATTGATAATTCAATGAAATGTGATGGTTTAGTAATAGAGCAGCACCAACTGCTTTTCTCACTGTGACACCGTTTTGCAGGCTGCACAGAAGTCAGACTGACCCTGTTGATTTCCTTTGTTTTATTGTGTTTTATGACTGTGCCCTCTGTATTGAGGGTTTTGCACAGCTGCGCTGCTCAGTTGCCAGGCTGTCATCTGCTAAACCAAACACTGTATGTTAATGGAGCCACTGCTCTTCGAGGGTTTGCCAGGCGTGACCGCAAGCTGGATTGTGAAAATGAAACAGCATAGAATATGTTCTCTAGGTTGGTTTGTGAGCTTAAAAAAACATGTAATAATAGCATACACTGCAGTCCTTAAGTATTCATGGATTTGGATTCAGCTTGTACTCCAGGACATTGGATTTAAAGGGAAACAATGACCCTGAGTGTAAAGTGTTGACTTTCAGCTGTTTTCTCTTTATATTCAATGAGAAACAGTAGCCTTTTTTGTACACTATGTACTTCCTACAGTATATATACCTCTCCAGGCTGATCTGTTCACCCAGTAGAGATGTTAACACCAGCCCACACCCCTAAAGCTGAAAGTCAGCACTTTAAAGCCATTGTTTCTTTTAAAAGCCAGTGTGGTGGAGTTCAGCCAAAACAAAGAAAACTTACTACTGTTCTAATACTTACAGACTGCACTCTAGTGTGGCAGAAAACAGTGGCTATTTGTGTCCAAAAATGCAACTTTTTCCTTTCCTTTTAAACCTTTGTTGATTAAGAAACAGTGAGTAGGAAATTCCTCTAGACCATTAAAATGCATACTCAGTGTCCAAACCCACTCTTGTGGGTGCAGTCTTTTAAAAAGGCCTTCTCTGCTGGGCCCATAGGGAGCACTGTTGTCCATGTTGTCAGGAATTGTCTGAACTCTCTATTCATGACTGTGTCTGTCCCTCTGGCTGACCACAGGCCTCAGACCAGACTGGCATACAACACTTCTGTCAATCTCTTTTTACAGCCTCAAATCAGATCTTTTAAAGCTATATACAGGCCATGTCTGCTCTGCTTTGCTGCCAAGAAAGAAAATCACATTAAAAATTGCTATTTGAAATGGTAAAGAAATTTCTAAACAGCAATAGGAATTTCCTGTAACAGTTTAAACAAAATAACTTAAGTACCCAGCTCTGTGAAGAGAACTTGATTTTTGCTGTTTGTTGAATTGTGTTTGGGTTTTAAGTGCAATGTAAACAAGCTTTCAGAAATTTTTTTCAGAGAATTTTTTTTTCTTTGCCTTTTTATTCCTCTTGAAGTGAAAACTGAATAGCTGAATAGCTAATATGGGGCCTTCTATGTTACAGCTGTTTATATTGATAGCAACATGCTTATTGTCAGCCCACTAATTACTAATTGATAATTAGAGGTCTTCACTGCTTTTAGTGCCCTCCTCTGGTGTGAGCTGTCATTGCACATTTCCAATGTGTCTGTTTTCTCTATTTGGCCTCATTTCCTTAATGTTTATTCATGCATTAAGGGTTTGTTCGTGTTACTTTGTGCCTGGAAGTGTGGTGAAAAATTAATATTAAATTAGATTAATATCTCTCTTTGTAATCCTTGGTCACACTCATGAGTGTGTGTGTGTGTGTTTAGGGAATCAAACAGAAGCTCCTATTGGATATTGTTCCTGTGAGAGCTAATAGTTCTTCCTTATATTCATCTCCAGGGGCCTCCTGAGGACAGATGCGCATGCACTTTTTCCAGAACATATTTCTAAAATCTACTAAGCTCTGGCTTTTCTGTTATTGCGTAGAGTTCTTCATGTGGTTTTTGGATCTGTGCTTGCCGAAAGCAGATAGACAGACAGATTTGTACATTTGAGACGAGTTTCAGTTTTGTGTTGGAAAGATTGAATTAGAAATGCTCTTACAAGGCTAACACTAACATATTAAAGCATTTCACTTTCATTTCTGCATAAAGACAAACTCTAGCAGACATCCAGCCAAACTTGACTATGCTTTTCCCCCACAGCAAGCTATCACAGAACAGACAGGATGTTTGGTTTGCTCAGACACAAATAGGCAGTGAATCGTATCTTTGAGAAGCACGGGTGGATTGTAATAATTAACAGGCCGAAAGAAGACGCTCATATAACACAGCTCCAGACGGCAGCATAGCTAAAACTGGCCAGTCATTGCCTGAGCACTTGAGCAGGCAGCGTGCTGCAGAAAGAGTTGACAGGGGAAGAGAGCAGGGAGGATGTGGGTGAGGAGGAGGGCAATAATTAGGTGAGCTTGTCATTCTAGTGATTAAACACTGATTTAGAAGCGTGCTCAGTAGGTGTGCAGAGTTAAATTGGCTGTACTGCTGAGGCAGAGTGACATGTGAGACCCAGGTCACTTCACTGCAATGCAGCAGGACTGAAGTGTACTCGAGTTCAGCTCCCTCCATGGATAGGTGTCCCTGGTGTTTGTTTATTAACCTAAAGTTACATGAACACACCAAATGAGTTTGTAATCCTGTTGATGTCTGTTGCTTATTCCATTGTTTTCAATGAAGCGGGATGCTTTTCCTCAATTCTGCATGATAATAAATTCTTTTCATCAGTGCTAGTGAAGGAGCTTGGAGTCTGCGTGTGTTATCTTCATATAATGAGTATGTTTCTTCAGGCCTACAGGCTAAACTCTTCAAAAATTAATATGCCTTGAAGGTTTCTGTTGACAATAATCTTAGCCTTCTCTACAGATACTCAACCTTTTTTTTTTTTTTTTTTTAACTAAAAAGCTGGTAGCCCTCTCTCATAATGTTTATGATAATAACTACAGGCATTTTATTTACACTCTGGTCTGTTTGCTTCAAACCACATTCATCAATAAATGCACCGCTTTAAAACAAAAACCATTATTTCTTCTAAACGCAGCTGATGAATTACATTACATGAGTCTAATAAATCAAATGTTTTCCCCTATTTTCTCCTGCAAAGTTTTTTTAATTTCCTCCTAATTGTGAGGAGATTGCATGATTCTCCTCTGACTAATAGCAGGATTAGTATTAAGATTAATGTTGAAGCAAAGACTATATTGCCACCCTAGTGTTTTTAGGAAATGAACAGAATGAACTGCAACATGACAAAAAAATTAAGGCTTGCAGTAACTATATAAACCAAATGGTTAAAATATTTTCCTTATGCACAGATGTGCTCTTGACCATTAAGTCTTCAATCTACAACTAATTGCACAGAACTTCCTCTTTAACCTGATTTGTTTTCCCATTTATCTCTGTGGTCTCTATGAAGGCTAAAATGATCTTCAGAGGTTAAAACCAACAGGCCATGAATTGAGTTTTAGTGTGAAATCAAAGCATCAGTTTGATGGAAGAGTAGATTTAATGGTTGTGTAAACATAGGTTTGGATATGCAGAAGACATCAATGCCAGTTTCCCCTGGAGATTTTTACGCAGGAAATATCAAGGTGAAAGGGAAGGTTATATGTTTCCGTAAACACTGATTTTTGTTTTGTCTCTACTCAGTTGGGTTTAGATCTATTATACACTTGTAATTCTTATAGACAACCTTTCACCTCTTTTGATTGATAATCTTAACTTTCCTTCTTTTTAGAGAAACAGTGTATCCTCTAAAACAACACCTAAAAGCCAAGATGACACAAACACAAACAATAGGCAAACAATATTAGATGGTGACAGGTAAATATCAAATAAGAGCAAATGTGTAAAAAGGAAATTATGTAAAGTCTGTGAAACCATGTTTTTCTTTTCATTTTATGTAAAATGTACCTGTGGCAGAGCTGAGACATTATTTAATAAATTATGAATCATGGTCTTGTTTGTGCTTAGTCTCTGCATTACACAAAGTTGTAATTTTATTAAACCAGTTCCCAAGGTAACACCTGAAGGGAATCTTTCTGTAGAGGCTCAGGTTGCTTGCTTAAGTTATGGCCTCACTTTGTATTAGCAACACTTTATTATCCTAACATACTCTACCTAGTGTTGTTACAACAGTAATCATTTTCTCTTCTCAAGTCAAATATATTTTAAAAGGAACATTCAAGTTATTTACAAAATGGCAAGGGCATAAAAAATCATAGGGTACATAAGTTGAGGTATTTATATGAAGAGATTTTTTGCCCTGTGCTCATGCACCACTCAGCAGTATGGTGCACGGGCATAAACCCTGTGTACTGAAGTGATCTGCAACCATCATCAAAGTCAGCAAATGGACAACTGAGACTGTTTAGTCTCTAAGGGACTGCTTTGAATGCACAGATTGTAACATATTGCTGTCTTTACAGAGGATCTTTAACCTCAGTAATATCCAGCTCTGTGGAAAACATCTTGTATTGTTCCAGTACCCTAAGTAAGGTGTCCAGCTTAATTAAATTACTATAGGCCAGTAACATCCCATGTTATGAAGGTGCTGGAGAGGATGACTCTGCACCTACTAAGATACAGGAAGCAGGAAGATACAACAAATATTTTACCAAACTACAATAACAAGTGTGCTGTTTTATGCTGCAGTTTGCTGGGGAAACAGCATAAAATTGAAGGACACAAGGCAGCTGGACAAACTAGTGCAAAAAGCTTGTTGAGTAACTGGAATGAGCTTAGACTCCCTAGAGACTGTGGTTGAGAAACGCACACAGAAAAAGATAGAGACCTTTCTAAAGTACACTGACCATCCCCTAAACAACATCCTGATGGACCAGAGAAGTAGCTGCAGTGAACAACTCACCTCACTGTATTGCAGGACTGAAAGATACAGGAGATCCGAGCCATCAGGCTCTACAACATCCTACAACCAACAGCAGATGATTACTAACTACTTTCACAATCTTTCTATCTGCAAGACTACCTGAATGTCCCTTCTGGGATTAATAAAGTGTGTATCTTATCTTATTAAAGGCTTTCCGCTCCTTCTAATACACTCATAACACCCCAACATCTATCCATACTCTGTTATTCTCTATACCTTTCTCCTTGCGCCTGCTGGAGTCTGTGTTGTCCTATGAAATCCATCCATCCATCCATCCATCAATCATCCATCAATCATCCATCTCGAAATTGTTTGCCCACTTAAATGCTAGAGTCTATTCAAGCTGCCATTGGGGGAGAGGTGGGGTGGTGAACTTCTACATAAATATTTCAGTTCCGTTTATCTGTACATGCATGCTATATAACTGCTTATGTTTTCAAGTACCAAATAAATAGTTTTTAAATTGGGAATTTTTGATATGACTCATCTCAGTTCTTTGTGGTAAATATGAAGCTACCGTATCACCAGCAGCTAGCTGGGTTAGCTTAGCATAAACTTCATGTGAAATTGAATTTACCAGTTTACTTACTAGTAATTTGTAGTATCACACTAGTCTCTTATCTTTAGTTCTACAACACCTTGAGACGCTTTGTCAACACAGTGAAATGTTGTCAATTGTTGCACAATTTTGAAACTTGCAGTGTAGGGGTGTGAGGCGTGTAAGAGCTCAGAGAGGACAGCAGAGAGGGTTACGGGGGCTATTAGGCCTGTAGTTGTGAGTGAATCGAACTGTGTGGGACACAAGTGTAGCTTCAGTAGCAGCAGGATGCAGCAGTGATTCATAGACTAATACAGCCCACCACTGTGCACATTTTCAGGTCTACAGAGCGTCCGTGTGTGTGTGTGGAAACAACATGAGAGAGAATGAGATTGATACTGATAGAAGAATACAGAGATGACGTATCGGAAATTAGAGAACACAAATATATCAGGACAGGAACACAGCAGAGGGGAAGTAGTATGTGTTACATGTAGTCATTTCGCACTTATCCAAAGCGACTTACAGTTACAGGTACAAAGGCAGGGTAAACGTTAGGAGTTAGTTTTGCCTAAGGACCCCTACTGGAGATTAGTAGCTAGGAGTTATTAGGAGTTACAGCTGAGATTCAAACCCCAGTCTCCTGCGTGGATGGCAGCAATCTTATCGCTACACTATCCAGCCGTGTTTGTGTAAGTCTAAAGGGTGTGCTAACATCACCTCTGAGTCTTAAATGCCACCTTGTCAGGCTTTTTATGTTGCCATAACAACACCTGCTAATGAGGCTGGCTCAGTTTTCGTTTCTCAGGACATTTAGGACTAAAAAAACATGACATGATGAACCACTTCTTCAAATTACTGCATACCAGTCCAAACAAAAACTCCCTGTCCTGCAGTACGTACACCACATTTAAAACCAGTGAGTCTCAATGAGTCTGAGAAAATCTGAGATCTTATTCTGCAGATATTGGATATGGAATTTGCAGATCCCTCACGTAGAAATTGTTTGTTGAAATTGAAATTTCTGCCTTTTTGTCAGTCTGAAAATATAATCGACATGCTCATACCCAGGAAGGTATCATTACGCAGCGGCTAAGCCCGTCTTAATATAGGGATTAATGTCTAGATAAGGATTTGTTCAGCATTAAGCCAGAGTACATGGATGCTCATCTCTGTATGTCATCCCAGCTATGTGTGCACATGTCTCGGGGGTAATGCATTAAAATGCTACTCCTGTTTTTAGAAATGTAGTAGTGAACCCTAAAACACCTAAATTGCTTGTGACACATACAGTTTTGGTTCAGAATTGTTGGGCAATGTCTCCCAAACTGACTGTTAGCAATCACTCCAGCTATGACTCATCCATGTGTGTTGTACCCTGCACACACACACATACACAAACACAGTCTGTGTCTGTCAAATGATAATCCATTTTTGTCTCTGCTCTCTACCCACTTTCATCTGGAAATCCCTGTTTGTTTGCTCCAATCCGCAGTTCCTCCCTCTCTGTTTCCGCTCTCTATTTTTCACTCCCTCCCCTCCTCTCAACTGTCTCTCTCTACTTTCTTTCATCTCATCCTGTAACAGTCTCTCAGTGTCTCCTGTCGATTGTCCTCTGTCATCCCTGTCTGTCATCCTCTGTCTGTTAGTGTGTCTGTGGCTCGAGGCAGCAGTGTTGTCCTCTCATAACCTGTCAAGCCACTTGTACTTAAGGACACAAGACCTCATTCCACCCTATGCACTATGCTCAGACTAGTGCAGCCATGTAGACGATAAGTAAGATGCTGTGTTTCACAAGTAAATGAATAGTTTGACAACACCAGTTTATAGGTTTATTCTCTTTATTGATGAAAGTTAAATGAAGATACCCTGCTCTCACTTGTCCATTTGCTAGACCTACAGAGCAATTAGCTTAGCTTAGACATTAAGACCTTTTTGGTGTTGATGCTTGTCATTAAAAAATCTTTTTGTAACCTTAGCATTAGTGAGCTAGAAACCACATTTCTTCTCCGCTGTAGCTGTAAACACAATCCATAAACTAATCATACAGCTACTGTGCTGTATTTGGAGCTTCACAAAGTACAATATTTAGAGCTGATGAATGGAAATATTAACCATAGCCAGAAAAAACTATGTACTGACGCCTCTCGACAGCCACACAGCAGTTTAAAGGTAAATTCACCAATACCATCAAAATGCATTACAGTAACTCTTAATAAGAATTAATCAAATTAATTCTTAGTGGGATTTCTTCCTTTTTGTGTAAAGCTAGCTCAGCATGGAAGCAAAGTACCAGTCTCACTAATTAACAGTTTTGTTTTTTTTTTTTAGATATTCCCTTTTTTGTTGAGTTAAGCCAAAGAGGCTGTTTCTCATTGCTTCTAGTCTTTTGGAGACTTTTTGCTAAGCTAAGATGATCACTTCCTACTACAGCTCTAGCTCTATACTCAACAGAGAGACAGTGGGATCTATCTTCTTATCAAACACTGGGCGAAAAACGGAAATAATCCTATTTCCTCAAACTACTGATCTGTTCCTTTATCCCTGGATTGATAGTAGATCACATTTTAAGGAGATATAATATGTTGGAAAGAAAGCTCATTGATTTTTCTTGCTAAGTGACTGACTACATCTAAATTGCTGATAACGGCTTAAATTATCTACAGTCATGCTTCTAGAGATGTGTCCATTTTTGAGCCCATTTCTGGGGATGAATCAGAAGCCGATCTATACATGTGTCTGAATCCACTTTCAACTTTCACTTGGCGAAGGCTGATAATTGTCTGTGCCTCATCAACATCCACAAGACCCTCGAGAGAACAATTTGTCCTGTGCATGTATGGGGAGTGTGAAAGCAGCTCACTCCTACAAAGACGTTCAATCTTCTGGGTCTTGTGTTGAAGATTGTAGATTTATTCAAATTAGGACCCAAAGGTTCACACACAGGTCACTTTTAAGATCCACATTAAAGTGTTGAGATTAAGCCTGAGCTGTAGATTTAATAGTTAACTGTTATTGGGTATGGAGTTACTGTATACACTATCAATTAAATTGTAATTTAGATTTGCAATCCTGAGTTAATTTGTAATTATATTTCCTGTTTGTAAAGCTACATTGTCAGAACTTTCTTTGGATGAGGACCTGTCTTCCTATTCCTCAGGGAAACAATTATAATAAACTGCACCTAACAACAGTTTTTTTTAATGAAGTTTGATTCATTAAAGTAATTACAATAGCATATAAATAGGCCTATTGTGGGTTACTGTCTGTTTTTAAGCTGTGTTGGCTTTTCTCCTCTGAGGCCGGGTTATAATGATGGAAAAAGGCTCTGCCGTCACTTTGGAAGGTCATTTTCAGACACAGCACAAGTATTGGAGTGTCAGGATCAATACACACTGTTTGAAGTTGTTAGTAATGTCTGGTATGTGTATGATG
The DNA here is from genome assembly GCF_900324465.2 of Anabas testudineus. Lineage (NCBI taxonomy): Eukaryota > Metazoa > Chordata > Actinopteri > Anabantiformes > Anabantidae > Anabas > Anabas testudineus. The sequence continues at coordinate 25,945,194 of NC_046611.1, forward strand.
ATTTTTTTCCCTCAAAACCTTGTTGCTGTGTTTTTAGATTTAAAAATGCAGTAAAATCAAAACAATGAGCTTAATATGCTAAAAGAGGCTAATGGGAGTTGGACCTTCCTCATTACCAAGATTCATTAGTTTTAATGACAGATACACCTAATACAGGTTTCTCACAGTAATTAACATCAGCTCTCTTACTATGCCATTCCTGCACATGCCCCCTTTTTTTAGTGTTATGCTTATGTCACTGTACTTCGTGGATGATTTGTTGGATTTTTGCCCTTGTTTTTTAGCTGTTACTTATCGACAGCTTTAGAAAAGCTGTTTATGTTACAGTTCATAATTGGTTGATGGTATTTTGCCCCTCTTAAATGGAGTCCTGTTCCTTGGCAGCGAGAGACAGCTGACGGCAATCAGATGGGGAGATAAATTGCTGCCATCCAGGCTGTCTGTTCAGTTGAGAGTTGGGGTTGTGAAGGTTGACACTCGCTGATGGTGAAGTAAACACACAGCGTGCCCTTGCATGCAGACTAGGCTAGACTGCCTGCCAAGTCTCTGATCTGCCAGTGTTGGAACTCAACTGATATATGCTATACCACTGTGAATGGAGTGTGAGAGTGTGAATAAGAGAAAAATTATATCATTTTCTGGGTAGCGGTAGAGTGCACAGTTGCAAAAATATCACGACTGCATATTGTAGTAACTGTCAAAATGTTTTACATATGTTGCTTTCATTACATTAGATTACACATATAAGGTAAAATTGCTGAGACAGCAATTTGCAATTTGGCATACAGTACTATATCAGCTGCTGCTGGTACTGGTTGCTGGCACGTACATCCATACACACTGTGTGCAAGAAGCTGTCTGTCTGCTCCATGAGTAGCACAGTGTGACCTATGAGTCACTGCCAGGTTACCAAAGATGGGGAATTGATGCAGTGTCAGGACTGTGTCAGATCTTGTCATCGCTGTCACTGGGGTTTGTTGCTTCATTAAATTGAGTTATTGAAGTGATGCTTAGCTACAGATCCAAAGCTGCAGGCAGGATCACCTCACTCAACTCCATGACCCAGCACAATCAGGGCACAATCGAGTCTACATGGACTTTTCTTGTGTAAGCAAAATGTAATAAATACTTATACATACTATTTCGATCTGTAAAGATTCTAATATAAAAAAGTTTATAAATCCCAGAAGGAAATTACATTTTTCTCTTGTTACTGCTGTTCTCTGTTAAAAACCAAAGGAAAGAACTACAACTAATAAATAATCACACCAACCCAGATGCAATAAAACATAAATACTAAATAAAATCTAAAGAGTGATAAAGGGAACTCAACTATAAATGTGGTGGAAGCAGTATAATAAATGCTACCATTTGACTGTGTTTGGTCAAACATTGATACACAGGACAAAAAAAACACATTTATGGTAAACAAAGAATGAAGGAAGATAGACAGGCGTTCTCCTTTCCCCAGTCTAATGCTGAATATAACGTCTAAATACGAACTTGGTGAATAAAATGCTTAGCAACATACAGCACAAAACGTCTCATTTCAGTTTGATAATAAGCTGCGCTGCACACCCTCACTGCGAATCATTGATAACTCCTGCTATAAGCTGACAGGCATTTCTGCCTTTATTCAAAGAGGCAGTTTGCTTCTCTAGCTGAATGCTGTGAGAAATGACTTTCTGACTACTTTGACCATTCTGTAATAGATTAGCCATTATTGCACCCAGCTAAATGCAATATCATTATTACTCTGTTGCTACTGAGTGTGTGGATAGTGTCCAAATGGTGAAGACTTTGAAATGCAGTAATTGCTGGAGCAAAACACCCGTAAGTCACCTTTTTGTGTGGCAGGTGATCCTGGGCGTTCAACCTTTTCCTTAGCCTCACCTGTCCAGCTGTGATGTATTGCTTTCCCTCTCTCCGTTTTCTTCTCACTCTCTTTCCTTCTAACGCAAGTGCTGCAAGAAGCCCAAGGTGACCAAAGCAAGGACACAGTGAGTGAATTTTCTCTCTATAAAGCTTTCCCCCCCTCACAGTCTCTCTCTTCCTCAAAATCCCAAAAGCCTGACTTGTGGGATTGTTTCCTGCACGTTATTCTGAGTGCAGAGAGCATATGTTTGGGTTTGGTTAAACACGACTGCCTCCGTGTCAATTTGTGTGTAACTGCAAGATTACAATCAGACTTCTGTCTGCTCACTTCCATCTGAGATGAAAGAAAAAAACCCTTTTATCTACACAAGTGCCTCAGGAAATAAAAAAAATGCTCTGGAAATTAATGTGTGTGGTTTGAAAGTACAAGACCGTGGTTTGGTCCGGACTCCCTGTGGTGTAAGCTGTCCAGATTTCATAAATAGCGTATTGTGTGTGTGTGTGTGTCTGTCTGTGTCTGTGTGTGTTGAAGCTGAGGCGATTGTGAGTGGTTCTTTTTGGTTATCTAAGGACACTTGAATATCAGAAAGCTTTACTATGAGGTTAAAGCTATTTCAACACAATGCAAAAAAGACTGATGGGAAACTGTGAGTGTTTGAATGTACATTTTATCAAATGATGTTTGTACACTTGCTCACACTCTCGGGATCTCAATGATGTAATCTAATTCAGTTGTATTAACATTTAGATTCAGTCTGCCAGTGTAACAAAGAACTTCTACTACTTTCAGTCTTTGTTATGCTATAATTTGAGTTATACTTTTAAAAAAAACTTTTTGATGTGGAAATTTTGAAAATGATCTTCCTATATCACACTGTGTGAAGGGTATGTTTGTCTGAACCTCTAGATCCAGGCAACGTTTTGTTTTATTTTTCCTCAAGTGGGTGGATAAAAACATGAAGACATTTTCATAATTATTTTTTCTATAATGCGTATTGCGGCTGTGATAGGCCTGTATTAAGTACATAGCAACTGATAGACACAGTATATGTGTCTCTTTTGTGTTGACTCTATTAATTTGCTACCCGCAGTTTTATCTTAAAGCCGATATTCTTGTCTTTCTGCCATGGGAAGTGAATTAGGCTTGTTGGTTTGTTATCAGCACTGATCCATTAGCAAACGAGGCTGCACGGACAATTAGCTGCTATGATTTTAGCTTATATAAATGTTTTTATCCTTGTTTATGTGTGAAGTTCTTTTTTCTTGAAGCTCCCTGACTTCATCTCTCACTGCTTCTCTTTCTTCTTTCAAAACACTCGTCCACAAGTTTACCATTGCATGATTTACTGCAATATTGAAGCCCTTGTGGCAAACGCACTTAGCACTGATAAAAATTGCCACCTCCCTGTTCTTTTTCATTAGTAGCTGTTCTGGTGCTCAAATCAAGTGTGTGCAGCGCAGTTACAAATACCCTCCTTTGTCAGGCTGCAATCAATAGCTTGTCTTCTGCATTCAATACCGTTTTCTGCTTTCTCTTTCCCCAAATCACCTCTGACAAAAGCTGCTCCTTCTGGACCCAAGAGCACCTCTGTGAGTATGAGAGCCCAAGGCCCCCATTATGTCAGAGTCAGAGCCAAACTCCCACCCTATTGCCTATAATTGAATTGGCATCTCCCAAGAATAATTCCCTCCTCTTTTCTTCATAGTTCAGCCCTAATTACTCCTCTCTGTCTGCCTTTTTTCTTGTTCATTTCTCGTTATTTTTTCCCAGCACGCAGCTCTTCTGTCATCACAGGGGAATTCAGTCAACGATGCTCCTCTGCAGCTCTGCGCATTTGTTGACACAGAAATAGCCACTCGTTCCCTGGCGGCTATCCCAGGCCTCCTCTTAATATACAGCACATCCTCTCACACCCGGCATTCATAGTGCTCAGCTTAAACAGTACCATGCAGCATATTGTGTGATACAGCTGTAGCTGCTATTATCACTGAATCAAGAAATAAAGGGTGACGTGCTGCTGGTGTGCATAATGACTTTAAGGAACCTTCTTGTTTAATTTGAAAATGAATGGCTGTAAATATGAAAATGAAACAGTTATATACATTTGTAGATGTAGAGTTTTTGGAGATGCAGTTTTCAGGTTTTAGGCCATATTTAAAGTGGTTATAGAATATTGGGATGGGATCCAGTCATTCTCAGGTATTATTGTCACTGCTAGGAAGCACACTATTGGAGCATATGAAAGCTGTTATTGTTCCCTTGTGGGTGCCCACTAACTGAGTGACTCCTCCATTCTCTACAAACATTTGATTCCCCCCTGATGGAGGCATCGGAGTTTGGTCTTTGCACGGTAGCTGCTGCCAGCCTCTCCTCTTGGTGTGGTTTTAGCTTAAGCTGCATTCTTGGCACTTTTGGATAAATTTTCCTGTGTGAATAGAGATTATTCAACTGACGAAAGAACAATCTGTGCCTGTTACTGTGGCTTGTAAGAGCTGCAGCTGCTAATCTGAGATACAGCGGGAATGGGATGAAGGGATGAATAGGAGGAGAAGTGGCATGATGGAACCTCAGTGGTGTATTGAGGGGAGTAACAAGGATTGAGGTATGGATTAAAGGAGGTAAGAGTGTGTAAGAGAGCAGGACAAGAAAAAAATACACTACCTCCACGCTGGATTAAAACTCACAAAAGAACATTTACTTTGGGATTATTTTTAGCTCTTCATCAAAGGTATGCAATTCAAACTTTGAATCCTTGTCACAGAAAGTAGCTCCAGCTTTACAGATTTCACCCATTCGATCCTGACATACTGTATAGGACCTTAGAGTGCACTGCACCAGCTTTCATTTTCTGGAAATGATTGCCCACATTGAAGGGGAGGGTTGGTCAAATTTATTCCTCTCTTTGAATTATTGGTCTGTTGGATAATCATTGCCAGTCAAAGCTGGTTCAGACAGAAGTTTCCCCATTTCCCAGAGGGTTTTATTTTAGCTTGGGGGTTGGTGGAGAGGAGTAAAGGAGCTGAAGACTCACAATATATGGAGCTCAGTGGGATGTAATCCATAGCGTGTGTGTATAATGCAAAACAACTTCATACTTATAGGCTTACAGGCACTTATAGGCTTGGATTAATGGAACCATAGGTTGAAAAGGGCATCAGAAAGAGAAAAGTGACTTGTCAAGGGGAGAAGAAGGAGAGATGACGAGGAAAGAAATTTAAAACAAATGACGGAAGAAAAGAAGTAAGGAAGTTACAGGAAAGAGTTAACAGTGAACGTGACATTCTCTTAAACCACTGCTAACTTCCTAATCACTGTGTAATCACTGATCCTGCTGTATATCCATTAATAATTGCCCAGACTTTGCTGGAAAGCTGCTGTTAAACTACAATTTGTGCCATGTCAATATTCACCCTGCCAATATATGCATAGGCTTTAATAACATTATTACTTGGCCTGTTCACTACGAGTCAAAGGTTTGGACACATATGGAAATTATCATGTTTTTGATTTTATAGCATATCATATTACAGCATATTCATTTAAAAATCTAACTTGCAATGATGGTAGCACAGCTGAAGAAAATGTGGTAATTCTTCCTTTGGGCTGGTAGTGGAACCTAACTGTAAAATCTGAAAGTAAGTATGGCTGCCAACTTTTAAAATTAAAATCAGATTATACTAATCCAGCCAAATGTAGCTGTAAGTGCTGTGAAAATCTCTACAGACTGAATCTGTCACCTGTCTGAGAAGATTGTCAGGAATGCTTATCAGGTAAAGTTAATTACTGTAGTTTAATGCAGTGCTGTGAAGGACACAGATGGCTGGAGTGAATCTGTATATAATGTGAACTGAGTGAACTCAATTGATTGGTAAAAAAGAACAATCATGCCAACATGCATAACGTAGTATAATAATATACTGTGTCACAGTCTTTTACACATATGCCTGTGTATTTTATTTATTTATTTATTTTACTTCTTTACAGCATTTTCTAATGTTTCTCTGTGCTCACCGGGCTAGAAAGCCTTCAGGGTTGTTGTGATGTATGTGCAGAGATAGAACAGGTCTTTATATGTGCTTGGTGAAGCTGCAAGAGTGAGTCCTTGTGGAAAAATTCACCAAGCGGTGAAGTAAGGGAGGTGGGTTCTTCCATTCGGTGGTTCTGTAGGAGGCACTCCCACCTCAGGCATTACTCTGATGCACAGTTCTCCTATAAACATTCAGTGCATATATAGTATCCTTCAGTTTCAGAGATCTCGAACATAAACATGTGCTATTCAGTATTCACACACAGTTCTTTTGGATTCAAGGAGTGTGTATGTGCATATCATCATGTCTCACACACACACATACAGACGCACACTGTAGGAATAGCATTAGCAAGAGGCTGACGCATTCAAGGAGGGGTCTGTCCTGACATTTAGATTAATGGTACACTTTTTATTCCTTCTCCGGTGGCATCTCATTGTATTCTCGTGCATGTGTGTGGGTTTAAGAACTATCATAGAGCACTTGATTTCAAGCGAGAGAGGAGGAGATAGGAAGTGAGAACAGCATTATGTCACCTACCACTGTGGTCACCTTGAGCTTCTCACACACTATCTGCAGAGTGATGGGCAGGCGGTCTAAAAGTAAGACATATTGTGCATAAAAAACTACCACTGGGCTTGGTATACACTGAAGATCTGAAGAGAGGGAGAAGCAGCAGAACTGGGAGAAAGGAGAGCAAGTCTGTTTTCTTTTTATTCATGCAGTGGATGGCTAAACTATGTCACCGCAGAAAAATGAATATTGTTAATAGTTTATGCTGTATACATTTGCCGCAATTTCCCCATAAAATACAAAGAGATTTGAGCTCTGTGTTTAAAGCCTGTCTTTTATACCAGTTAAATATAGGAATAAAAATGTTTTATGACTTTTTTTTTATGACTGCAGTTTCCTCCCATCATCTAAACACATGCATCTTAGGTTAATTAGTGAATGGTTATCCTGCTCTATATGTCAGCCTTGTGATAGACTGGCGACTGGTCCAGGGTGTACCCCGCCTCTCGCCCAATGACAGCTGGAATTTGCTCCAACCCCTAGCGTCTCTTAAGAAGACAAGAGAGGATGAATGGATGGATTCATGGTTTCATGTCTGCAAAAGTTCACATGAGTGAGGGTTGAGAAACAAAAAAAGTGGTTATAATGGATGAGATAGCATATTTTTCTGTTGACTGGTTCACCACTTTAATCTAAACTGAAATATCCCAACAGCTGGATTGCTTTATAGATTTTTATGTGCCCAGAAGATGAATGTCATGGCTTAGACTCAAATACTTCCCTCATGATGAATAGTAATCACTTAGTTATCACCAGACTTTGTTGAGCCATTATCAGGCTGTATTTTCAATAATTGGGCTTCTGCTCCACTCTGTGGTTTGTGCCAAATAAAATGTTAGTTAGCTATTTGAATAAACCAACATAGTGACCATAGTAAACTGTGTCCCTCCCGAAAATATTCACGTTAGCATTGTCACTGTGAATACAGTGGTGAGCTGTTTGGTTCACAGTTTAACCTCATAACAAGAAGATCCTGGATTTTACCTCAACAGGTGACTGGGCCCTTTTTTCCTCCACAATCCACAGATGTCTTCATGATAGACTGTCGCTCTTTCAAGGTGTACCCTGCTGCAGCTGGGATCTACAGCCCCCTCACGACCTTTAACAGGACAAGCGATAAAATAATGGGTGGACTGTGAGCATGTTAGTATGCTGACGTTAGCATTAAGCTCCTAAGTACAGCCTGATAGAGTCAGGAGCATATAAAACTCTCTGTCTGGTTGAACTGTAGCTGCGTTCTACTGTATATTAGTGTTGTCCTTCCTTTCCCTAATCTTTAATCCTAGGAGAATAAGCAGCACTGGTGTTTGTTCCTGAGAGCAATCGCTTTTGGTAATTGAACCGTGAACTAGTTTCTGTTTTATTACCTAAACTTTTTCATTTTCGGTATGTCTTCTAAACTACATTTTTGTCTCATGGACATAAATGTCCATTAAATAAAAGTTCCAAAGGTTCAAGCATAAATGAAAATTACTCCTAGCTACAAAAGAATATTGAACAATCTCAGTGTTTAGACCTGCAGCACAGAAATGAAGTAGTCCTCCAGATGTCAGCCACAGGAGTTTGGAGGTAGATGACAGACTGCAGTGATTATCTATATCAGTCTATCATTTTAAGGCAGTCAGCGCCTTGATTTCTCAGGTGGCACTGGTCAGAGAAAATTACCTTGTTGGCTGAATCTCAACACTCTTCTCTGTTGTCACAGATATAGTTACACTGATGATCTGGAGTTGGCTATAACTACTGTTTGTCAAGCCTCTCCTGCATGAGAGTACTGATGTATAGATGCAGTCCAAGGGTTGTACTGTGAAATCCAAAAGAGATCATCTGGCAGTGGTTGCCTTTTCTCACTCTTGGATCTGACATTCAGGTTGGATAAACTGTAACCTGACAGCTCCATTTCAAATTTTGCACTTCATTTGAGCCTAAATTTTCCCTGGTCTAATTTTTTCACCTGAGAGCAGATAACAATTATTTTAACTCTAATGTACACAGGATGTGTAAAGATAGATATTCATGTATGTGCACATATCCCACATATGCAGGATCCCTATCTCTGTACAGACTTCAGCTGCATATGCTGCATGTACTCACATAAACAGATCAGAAACAGGAAAGCAGCGTATCTCACTTTAATTGGCCTTTTTCAATTAAAAGCGCCTTAAACTCTTGGAAAGCCCTCGATCAATTCACAATTACCAAACACATTTTGTTACTGTGTGCTTGAAAATGCACGTCGACCTAAATCAATAAATATGAACACACATACACTTACACTTGAAATACACACAAACCCCTTTCAGCCAGCTGTGCACTCACATCCCTCTGTTCTGGGGCTGTGTGATTTACTGGTGTAATGGTGAAGTGTAGATGCTGGTGTTGTCTGTTTCCACTGCAGCAGGAGGATCAAAGCGAAGACTCCTGGGTATATTGTATGCTCATTCTCTCCAGATTTCGCTCTTCAGCTGTACTAACACTGGGTTAACAGTACTACAACATGGCTGTCTCCTTACTACTGTTTGCTATGCTCTCTCAGTGTCTCCATTTCATTTTAACCATAGTGTGGTTTTACATTCAGCAGAAAATACCCACTATATATGACGATAAGACATCCAACTAATGTTGTACAAAATATCCACTGTTGTTGTGCATAACATGCAGGATATTCTGACAGTTAAGGAAATGGTAAATGGTATATCCTGTCATATATCGGATTGGTCTGATTACAGTGTTCTTGAACTTTTTCTGAAGCACTAAGTTTAGGGAAAGATTGTCATCTGACAAGACAGCAGGAATCGCTGAGTAAATCATAAAGGGACAGGTGAATGAGGCAGTGATTTTGTTTCTAGTATTTTCTAGTATTTTTAATACATATATAGTATTTATTTGTATAATGAAACCACGCACTCATACATCCACCTCTCAGCGCTCTTAATAAGTACAAACAGCAAGCGACCAGAAGATTGAATTGAAATATAAATGCCAAACGAATTAGCATAAAATTAGCATATAGCAGCATTTACAAGCATCTAAGCAGATTCTGTGTATTGGTCTGCAGGACATCAGTATTGAGAGGTATAACTTGAGAACAGTTGCTGGGAGGGTGATGCACCATAGAAAAAAAACTACAGTTGTTTTTGTTTTCTGGCCCGGCTGCAGTAGAGCTCAAAATGCCATTATCTTAATTACAAATCTTAACACAACATAATTTAACTTCCCCCGGAAACCTGCCTGTTTGTCAGGTGAAGGAGAGGTGGGCAGTAAGGAGAGAGAGAAATGAAGTGAGTCTGGAAAATAACTGTTAATAGATGGCTAGCAGGCAGAGACACACAGAGTCAGGAGGGCAGGCAGGGCTGAATTAATAGAAAATCAGACAGGAGAGGGAACCAAGCTGATATTCAGCACAAACAAGATTGGCCAGGAGTGACAGGTTGTCAGAAGTACACTGCATATCATTAAATCCACATATTCCTCTGCCCTGGTTTTAAATTAGATACTGAATTGGTATTCAGTTTATGTGCTCTGTTCCTCTCTTAAAACTCCCTGTACCGCTGACACGTACACTGCAGTCACTTCTTTGCATAATCAATAGTTTTTAATTCAAGAGTTTCTTTGCTGGTTTCAGCGTGCACAGAACTTTTTGTAGTTCCTAATTTGTCCAGTGCTATTGTAATATATCATGTTGACGTTCATGCAAGGTTCGAGTAATTAATGGTCTAATACACTTGGTAAATTGCATGAGGTGGCATATGGGAGCTGCTTACCCAGTAAAGCTGATGTACCTGGGCACAGTCGGCATATGCTTGTCTGAAGCTTTGTCATGTTCTTAAAATTCTTTTGTCTGAAGTTGACCTTGCACTGATTTCTTGTAAAGCATTTAGCAGACAGAGAGGAGAACAAATTGGCTTTGATCTGTTGAAAGCAAGTTTAGCTCCACTTTTTCATTCTCTTCACTTTCCCTCTTTGTCCAAGCTGCAGGTATTCACAAACTGAACAAGTAATTCTGATATACAGTATGGCATAGGAAAAGTATGTGAACCTTTTGGAATTTCAAAGTAATTTGTCGTAAAACTTGATCTGATCTTCATATGAGTCAAGAGTATTAACAAACATAATGTGCCTAAAATAATATCACAAAGAAAATCTGATCTCTCATGTTTTTATTGAGAACAACCATAAAAACCTCATTGTGCTAGTGGAAAAGTATGTGAAATAAAAATGTTCAGACTTATCCAATGAGAGGTTTTGATTCATTACTCTTTAAGTCATTTAAGTCATTGGAGATTTAATTTGTTTGAGTTTTGGCTTGGTCTGACCAAATAAGACATTTTGAATCCACCAGTATTTGATTCATCCCTCACACCATCAATGTGGTTGAGATTGGTTGGTTAATCTAAGCATAGACGTTCATCTACTAAGCATCTATCACCTAGAACACAAAAGATAAGTGGTGAGAGCAGAACTCATTGCAGGATTTACATAATGTCCTCCTGTCTAATGGATACAGGAGACAGATGTTTAAACCACAAAGGACATGAACAACATCACTGAGTCGCATCAGACACAAACCATTCAACACCTTAGAAACAGGCAATATCTGCAGTCAAGGAGCTAGGAGGGAGTCAAGATAAGTCCAGAGAAGAACATAATGGGGACCATCAACATCAGACAACAGGGACCCTCAACAGACCTGCCTCACAGCAGCATCAACATCTACTTGTTATCACATGTCATAACACATCACATTACAGATCAAAAACCAGTTATAAATGCTATAAACACCTGGGAGACATGGGTGAAAGCTCCAGCGCTAAGGAAGTGGACTTGTGTTTAAGTGAATCATTGTAAAAAATGAATATTAGTGTCCATCAGTGGTCATTGACTAGTGTTACGCTTGATAAAAGCATTATCATTAAGTTCCATTTAGTAGTTCGTCTGGCACTGTTGATCACATCATCTTTATCAGCGTTTACCCAGTTTTTATGGAACCATATGTGCTCAAATTTCTGTTGTCTCTGACAACTCTAAGGACTCTGAGGACGCTAGATTGGCTTAAAATTAGCCTCATGAGTCATATGACACCCTCTCTCCTCTCTGACTCTGAAATCTGACCAGAAAAAACTCTCAAATGCTGGAAAAACGTGGAAGAAACGAAGCGTTTAGTTAATGCAGCCCACAGTCTGATTTTTAAATGGTTAAATACTAATGTCCGCAACTCAAAAGACCACTTTGCTAATAAGACAGAGTAATGTTATCTCACATGAGCTAAGTGTACCGTACTGGCACTTGGATGACCCACATGTATCTGCAGCCATACCTGCTAGATGAGCTCCGATTTTCATGTCTCATTAACAGAAATGTGAGTTAATTCAAAGGGACACCAGGCATGACCAAGCCCTCTTGCCCTTGGATATATGTGTACATTTACCCACTCATTTAATTAAACAGCTGGAGCTAGCTGCGCTGTTCATTAAACATGTGTCACACACAGACACGGAGAAAATAGATGCTGATTACATTCAGGACTGGAGAAGGTGATGATGCAAGACAGAAATTCAAGATGTATTTCTGTTTGCTGGGTTTTTTTGGGGGGGGTGTATATGTGTTGGATCTTTTTTGAACCAGATGCTGTGGCTCAGATAAGGAAGAGCCTTGTTTATCTTTGTTGCTTGAAGGTTTGTTTAGCTTTAACTTGTTTTTTCAGACAGTGGTGCCCTTGTATGTATGTATGTGTGCAGAACCCCAAACCTCTTGATCATTGTCATATATAAGTGGATGTATGTCTGTGTCTATGCATATGCCAACCGCATAAGCCTTCAACCGTCAACCACCCCACCCCCGCCCCCCACTCTCACATGACACTGTATATGAAATGGTTTGTTCATCTTGTTAATGTGCTGCATCTAATGATGCATATGAAAAACAATCAGAGAAGCAGCGCATGTTCAGCTTGAAGAGCAGTGTTAATAACTTGGGGAAATGGGAGATTGCAGTGGCCCTGGTGACTCCACAGACCCACATGCACATATTAGACACAGGAAATTACAATATGCTGCATTCAGCATATTGAATTGGTGGTTTACTTGAAGCAGGGACACCTACGCATATGCTTTGATGCACAAGCACACGTGTCTGTGTATATTACATGTCTGCTGCATGTATTACTGTGTTTGAACGTGCTTTAGTTGGCACGGTTTCTTGGTAAAATGATAATGTTTGGCTCTGCGCCTCGGCTGTAGACAGCCTCTGCTCTGTAAGCGTGTGTATCTATAGGATGAGTGGAGGCTGTGTAGGCTGTAACCTGGCTGTGTTTGGCATACAGAGGAGCATCTTAAATAATTTACTCACTGCCCATTTGAGCTGAACTCACACTCACACCTTCCCCGCAGCAACAGCTTGATCTCTGCGTCTCAGCCTTCGTTCACGCCTAATGACAACTGTGATAATATAAACACGGCATAATGTGTTGCCCAAGCTCCCCTCTTCTAACTGTACTACTTTAAATTAAATGTAATTGACACAAGTGCAATACTGAAGATGCTAGGTTTACGATCTATATGCAAAACATTACATACTGTTTGTACCCTCTGCCTACTGTATGGTGCCGTCAGCACAAATCCTACAGAGGGAAAACCCATGTACATAATTTATGTGAACAGTTGAACACTAGCTGCTGTTAGCAAAACTGCTTTCCTGGATAAAGCGCTGGTTCTTTTTCTCACACTGTGAATATTGCAGCCTAAAGTTAAATATGGGTACATTCATATAAACTAATACACAGGTAATTGTACGTAGCTCTTGAAATGTTAGTGTCAGCTGTGGATTTTATTTGATTTTTAAACAAGTTTCAGCCATTTATTACAGTCTTTAATCCTAATAGTTCATTAGTCTGAACAATTCTCAAAGGCGTTAAGAGGTGTAGTGGGACTGTGCTGCTCTTTAGTGCTATAGTTTTAAACAGCAGTTTTTGGACTGGAGCCCAAACAGTTCTCTACAATCATTGTGGCGGCTTTTCATTAAAGCTGTTTTTCTCTCAGGCTAGTTTGTGTGTGTTGGCAGTGAGATCTCCTGCAATTGACCTTCAACTTGGCACTATTTATGTCAATTTATTATCATTATTCCGATCCTCATAATGCCTTAATTAACAAAGATCCTGTGCTATTTCACTGGAGCCTGAGGACGAAGCCGTGCATGCCGTGCTCTCCTCAGCTGTGTTTTGACTGATGTGGGCAAACAAGGCATGACAGATCCTCTCAAATTGAAATGTCAGCCATCACGTTAATTCTTCAGAATCAGTGTAAGAGAGCGAGAGAGGGAGAAGAGAAGCGGGCAGTGGGGAAGTGCTTTCACCAAACCCATGACCCTGCCCTTTCCCTTCCTTGTTTCATTGCCCCCGTTCTTTTTAATGTTTAATTCACCACAGCTTCTTCAATTATTCCGCATTGCCGCCCTGCGCTGTTTTCACGTTTCTACCTCTTAACCAGACGCTCACCATCCTCTCTCGCTCTCTCTCTTTCCCCCTCCCCCTCCTGTCCTCTATCCCTCTCTCTCTCTCTCTCTCTCTCTCTCCCCTCTGTCCCTCTCTCTCTCTCTTTCAGTGAGATGAAGCAGGAGCTGGCGGAGGAAGGCAGCAGATGCTCCATCCTCTCCAAGCAGCACCGTTTCAACGAGCACTGCTGCATCCGCTGCTGCGCGCCCTTCACCTTCTTGCTCAACCCCAAGCGCCAGTGCCTAGACTGCCAGTACAACGTTTGCAAGACCTGCTGCACCTACAGCAAGAAAGACAAAGCCTGGCTTTGCTCTGCGTGCCAGAAGGGCAGGTGAGTGCTTCCGTCCACATTCATACACACACACACACACCAGTGGCAGAGATGGGAGAGATTAGATTAATAGCAGAGGAATTACTTAGGATGAGAAATACGAGAGAAGCCGAGCATTGGTTGGAGGGCAATGAAGTAAGGCGAAAAGTGCGATGGAGGGATGGAAAGGAATATGGATACTATGAGAGACAGATGTAAAGGAAGAAGTGAATGAATGAGAGGAAACGGAGGACTTTGATGAAGTCAGTGCTGCAGGGATGAGTGTCTTTAGGATTTTGTTTTACTATCTTAAACATCCATCTCCATTCATGATTGTTTTGAGCTCTTATTTTCCGTTAAGCACCGCTGCTAGTTGTAGAGCGAAGGAGAGAGAAGACATGGGGCCATTCAGGGACAGTAATGAAAAAAGGAACAGCAATTTAGTGTGTAGTCTAATGTAGTCATTTGGCAGACGCTTTTACTTACAAGGTACAAGGCAAAGGCAGGTTAAGCGTAAAGAGGTGTTGCCTAAGGACCCCTGCTGGAGGTAGACCACAGCTGGGAGTCAAACCCCCCAGTCTCCCGCATGGAGGGCGGGGATCTTACCACTACACTGTCTACACCGTTTTTTGTTTTGTTTTGTTTGTTTGTTTGTTTGTTTTTTGCTGTGGTCATTTTTTTCTGGCATATCTTTGCTTTCTTGATCTCCTTCATCTCAAGTGTGCTTGTTTGGATTCCCGTGATCACACACCTGCTTACGAACTTGCTGTCAGGGTTTTCGAGAAAAGAAGACGAGAAGGCACATTTATGATTTATAGAACAAGAGAAAACAATCGGAGGAGCAGAAGAGGCAGGGGAATTCCCTACAGCTGGTCGTGTTTGCAAATGAGCTGCGTGTGTGCATGTGCGTTTGTCTGTTAAGGTTGTTTATGCATGCATGTCTGTTCAAAGCGTTGGGAGTTGTTCGAGTGCCCCGACTCAACATTGGCTGAATATTAAGCTCTGTCTGTCTGGACAGCAGGGGTGGGGTGGAGGAAATAGTATTATACTGGAGAGAGTGAGTCAGTCTGTACTGTGAATTCATAGCAAAATGATTTGGGATCTTATAATATTAGATATATGAATATGTGGTAAGTGTATGTGATTTTAAAGTGTCTTATTAAGGGTCTACATGTGCCATAGACAGTGAATGGATGGAAATACAGTTGCTTTGGTGGTGGTGCACTTTGCACGGGATTATAGAGTTTTCCAAAAATGTGTTGCCCCCTCCACTTGGTTGAATTTCTACCTCTCAATCCCCCCTGCTCCATCAGCATTGATATTTGCTGCATGGTGTATGGAGTTGGACCCCTGAGTCCTGGCGTATGATATGGGGGAAAGAGGGCGGAGCGAGAGCCAGGAGAGAGGAGGAGGGAAAGGTATGATGGCAGTCAAAGGGAGGTGGCCCGGTTTGCATCGATCATCTCTCCCATCACCACTCCTCCACTTCTTTCCTTCTATCTTTATGTTTATCTACCCGGGGCGCAGTAACGTTTTCACTCAGGGTTTAGACTGAGTCACAGATGGGCCTGATGTCACAGCATTGCCGTCTACGAGCTACATATAAATACAGCACTTTTCATTAGCGCATTAAACAGGCTTAAGTCTGGTTTAACATGAATTACTCTCTCTCCGGGTGGAGTCATGTCCTTTGGAACAGTGATTTACAGCTTGCACAAGTGTTGTGCTTGAGACTAGAGGAGCCCTAAACATTATTTTGGAAACGGTTATTAGTCTACTACTGCTAGAGTGGATGATTACAAAGAAAAGCCATCGAAGTGATGCTGAATAGACATATGTAATAGCAAGCAGGGACAATATAGGAGAGAATCTGTTTGAAGTGGAGCCATTGTGCGGTAAATTAGGTCACTTATCATTTCATTCCTTGCCATTTTCATGCCTTTTGTGCTCTTTAACAACTATTTTCAAATTGTTGCAATGAGTTAGAAGGAGTATTTATTAATACTGAGCATTTTCTCCTTTGGATTTTGGGGTATTTTTGTCCAATTGGGGGGAATTCTACTGAATCTAAATTTAAAACCAAATTCACAAGGGAACAGACTGCCAAATGGTCTCAGTCACATGCGCACCGGCTGTCCATCAACATTCACAGTGCCATGGCCACACTGCTCACAAGTGTGATCCGTCGAAGGAAAGCAGATTTGTGATCATCGCACACATGGGCACATTCACAGGCTAAAGTCACCCCCCCACACACACATGGATGCAAATAATGATACATGTACTGTGTGTGTGTGTGTGTGTGTGTGTGTGTGTGTGTGTGTGTGTGTGTGTTTGTATGGCTATAATTGTGAGGACCAGAATGATTTTTTAACCATTGATTTAAGGACATTTTTGCGATTCCTCGCAATTTTGGAGTTAAGACTAGGTTTTAGGGTTCGGGTTAAAATTAGGTTTTCGTTAGGGTTAGGGTAAAGTTTAGGGTGAGACATATAGTTGTGATGGTTAGGCTTAGGGTAAGGCAGTGCACGTGATAAATAAAAAATTGAAACAGAGTAGATTAACATGGCCTATGTGACAGTAGGGAGCTAGGGAATGCATTATGTCAATGAATGTCCTCACACTGACTGCCATACAAAAGTGTGTGTGTGCGTGTGTGTGAACATCCAAGCAGACACATGCCTACGAGCAACCAGACATGTGAGCACATGCAGCTGTTGTCGAGGTGGACATTGCCATGGACTGCTTGAATGTTTTGTTAATCAAGGCAACCGCAGTGTGTTGATAACAGATGGTATATGAAGAGATACGAGTGATTCACTGATTCGGCTGCTATATAATATAACACCTTTCTAGTCTTGTAAAACACACACACACGCTCATACACATGCACCAAACATAGCTTCATCTCCTGAGCGAGTGGGACAAGCATGACCATTTGTAGTCTGGTTGGATTAACAGTACTCTACACATAACCACGCACATTGGCACACACACACACACAAACACTCACCCAACACGCAGAAGTCGTCCGATCATTGAAATCATCTGTCATTTTTAGAAGCAACAGCCTTTTTTTTTTTTTTTCTTGTTTGGCTCCACAGAGCCAAAACAACAGGGAGAATGTTAAAGGAGGAGAGCCAAAGATGAAGAGGGATGAAGGTCAAGAGAGGAAGGAGGAGAGGGGAGGGCAGGAGAATTAGAAGACATTTAGAAAGAGAATAACAGAGGAGGAAAGTACCTGTCTCAATTATCTGACACAGAAAATACCAGTAGATTTTTCCTTTTGTTTGCCTGTTAAATGGGACTGTTCCTCTTTTTGTTTTACTTCCTGTCCTTGTCTACGTCTATCTTTTTATTTTTTGGTTGTTTCTCTTTTATGTTCTGTCTCCATCTCTCTGTCATGTCTGCAGCTCAGCAGCACCGTACTGTAAATGTAAACAACACAGACGCACAACAGGAGAGAAACTAACACGTTAACGCAAGCATTTTAATACAATAGAGTTCATCATTGTGGGTCAGTGTGTGCAAATGTGTGTTAAAGACATGCACACATGCTCCTGCCCTTACAGTGTGAAATCAACTGCCTGTTGTATTTTAAATGTAAGTCTAAGCGAGCTCTGGCCCTGTCATAGTCGTGTAATCACGTAGGTGACAGGTTGCCACACACAGTCCACATTTAATTATTTTGTTCTTTGAGATGAGGCTACTCAAAGAATTATTTTATAGCTTCCATATCTTTGCGGTTTTGCTGGTTTTAACTGACATCTAACATTTTGAAGCTATTTTATCTCCTTTTTACCCTCGAATTGGTTTAACTGATTATTATTCTAGATGCTTTACTACTTCAATTATATCTATTGTTTTGCTGTTGTCCACAGTGTTTTTATGGGACTAAAAAAAAAGGGTTTAAAATAGTGCCTATTGTATTAGCTCCTCTGAGCCTTTAAGAAAAATAGACCCTATAACTATTTGACTGTTGCTCTTTATTAGGCTGACAAATCTTTTTGTCGCAGTGGAAAAGGTTATGTTTAAGAGCTTGGGAAGAAGCAGGAAATTAAACAGATGACTTCCTTTCCTTTAACCGTTCGGCTTCTTTGACCCTTCACTTGTCTTGTCTGTTTCGTTCTCATCCACCTGGAGTGTGTGTCTCTTCTTTCTATGACCATTTTGTGCACATAAATATTAATTTTAGAATCTCGAAATGATGCCACAACAATAGCAGCATGTGTTTATAACAACACCAGTGCTATAAACTCCATGAACTCTGTTGCTGCTGCCAGACAAGCACCTGCAGATGGGAGAGGCAGAGAGTCACAGTGAGATCTTTTTCTGTCTTCCTTGCAGAGGTATTTATATGAGTGTGGGTGAGCAAAGCTGGTCTTAGACAGGAGGCTGTGCCCTACAGCACTGGGCCGCAGATGAAATGTGTGTACACCGCCACCTATGTCTTGGCTTTAATAAGTCATTTACATGTTGGTGTCAATTTGTGTCATGCTGCTTTTTTTTTGTTCTGTGATTTAGTAGCTGGAGACACGATGGATTGCAGGACTTGTTCTTGTGTGCTTTTCCAATAATGAGACAAAATGGCGAGCTGCAAGCCCTATAGCAGATGAAGAATGGAAGTCACCTTTCTCATTCCTCACACTATGCCACCATCAATTTGCAGCTTGGAACTTGAAAATCACCCAAGACAACACCAGCTCCAGAAAAAGTTTAATGTGAGCAGCCATATTTCATGCTACCGTCACAGCTGCCTACGTGTAAATGTGCTTAGGACTTGTAAATAACTAATCAGCACAAAGAATTGACTGAGCCAGGTGTCTAAACATGGCCATATTTTCAGGAAGCTTTTCATCAATTGAAACAGTTTGAAGAACATTGAGTGCAGCTGAACCAACTCCTCATCTCTATGAGCTGCAGCACACGAAGGAGAGCCACTAATCACTCTCTATCCTTCCATATCCTGCACTTCTCTGCCCCCTTCATGGCCTTGAATGTGTCCAGCCCAGCTCACACAAAAGGCACAAGTCAACTGTAACTCTTGGTGATTAACAGACACAAAATCCCACTAGTAGCACACACAGCACAGTAAAGACACATATTGTGATGCAAATCTTTGTGCATGAGTAGCCTACGTGTGGAGACCTGCATTGCTTTTTATTGCGTCGCCCCCCTGAGCTCCATGAAAACATTTTTCTCAGTAAGGGACAAGCAGGCGATAAGTTATTGATGTCCAGGTTGATATTTGAGTACATACACACAGTTAGAGACATGTATCCACAAAAACAACCTTGAATCTTCCCCTGTGTGCATCTGGTAATTCCTTTCAGTTGAGTGAATCCCGTTGTGTGTTATTTTGCAGATATGAGTCTGAGTCATTAATGTCTCTCTGACTTTTCTGGTCGGCCTCCAGTTCCCAGCCCTCCTCCGTGTGTGTGTGTGTGTGTGTGTGTGTGTGTGTGTGTGTGTGTAGGTGTGTTAGACTGAATCAGCTACACCTCTGATCTGAGGACCACTCCAGGTCAAGTCGTGAAATCAGTTTCAATGACGCAACACAATCTGCAGTTGTAGCCAACCTGCAGGTACTTCCCACCATTTCATGAGTGAGAGGAAACTGTCCACAACGCCAGAGAGCTCCATGTGAATGGGGTCATTTGTGGCTCGCAGTTCTCACACAGCAGGCCTGCAGCACAGAGGTGATTGGAAATCTCATGATTCCTAAATCGGTTTATGCAGTGAGTTGACAAGTGGATCAGAACAGAAGTTAAACCTCTTGTTGTTTATATTGTGGGTTACGGGGATTGGAGACAGAAAGCGTTTGCCACAGAGTGGAACAAGATGCTGGTAACACCCAAAAAACAACTTGCACCCTACAGCTTGTAGTGTCCTAACCCTGTAATGCTGCTTTATGTGTCTGTGCTGGGTGTTGGATTCTAGGGTTAATCTAGGGCTTTCTTTGAACCTAATTCCTTTGTAAATGGGTGATGTGTCAGAAAGTTTAAAAAGTTTCAGGAATGGAGGTTTTAGAGACACCCTCCATTCTGTATAGGGGCTTGTGAAATACAAGAAAATTCATGAAAAGTAGCTGTCGACTTGGAATCAGTGGTAACATTGGCAAGCCACTGTAGTTTAACCAACTTCTGCTCTCTGTGGCGGCCACTTAGCCCAGCTTGCAAACTTCCATTTTTGATAGAAGTACAAATTTAACAGCATGGAGGGTCCTTCCAAATGTTGTATTATAATCTGCAGTATGAAAATCTGCAGTATAAAAGGCTGCAGGTAGTAGTAGGCTGTAACATGGAAATTGAAGGGACACTTTTCTTAACAGCAGCCCTCAGGTATTAACTGGTGTCATAGGAAACAGCCACCAAGAGTATAGTAAATTTAGCTACTTTAGACACCCAATAATGGTTATCATCTTTTAGTTTAGTTCATCTTTTAAATATTAGTTGGAATTCTTTTAGATGCTTAAAACAAACTTAATGGATTTGTTTGCTACTGACGTACTCATCTCAGGTGAGCTGCCTTTAAACAAGTTCAGCTGTGGCATTTGAGGTCATGAGTTCCAACCCTTCAACATTTCCAAAGAAAAAGCCTGTATCTCAGTAAAAACCCCACATTGATTTACTCACATTTAATGATTGTACTGTATTCCCTCTCATGCGGCTGGTTCTGCAGATGTGATCTATCAAAAAACTACCCCAGCATAGGGGACGCCCCGCAGCGCGCAGAGCCGTGTCTCATATCCTGGTGGGCTGGTAGGAGAGGATATGAGCTGAACGATTGGCAGATCAGCGAAGTGGATCTCTGCTTTCTGATTACGAATTGGGGCATCTTTCACAAAACATTTATATCACTAAATTATAACCTTCCTCATCCTGTTTTTTCTCTGTATATGTCCATGAGTTTGGCATGAAATGATAGAAAACTGAATGAATAGAAATCTTTCTGGCCCTCCTCAAATTTCACCCCTCGCTTATTTTCTCACTCTCTTGCGCCCTGATGGCTCCCTCAGGCACATCACACGGTCTGATCTGCTGCCACAGTGAACTCTCTGTAGCAGGAGAGAAGTAAGATGTTGCTACTACAGGGTTTTCATATTTATTGCACATTCTGCACCTGTCAAACCAAGAAAGAGAATTACTAGTTATTTTCCCAACATCCCAGCATTTCCATCTATTCTGTCTATACTTGATTGTATTTAATGTGATAATCACTATGTGAGCAGCTTTTAAAAACAAAATGATCACTGAGATAGACATGGTGTTTTAAAACAAAAGGTGAATAAATGCATTCAGCGCTCTATTACTGCCCCACAACATAGAGAAGAAGGAGACCCAGTTATTCTATGATCGAGGGTCTGTTCATAAATTAGAATAATTCAATACAGAGCTACTCATACTGAGGTTCTAAAACCCATTCATGTTGACCACCAGGTCAGTAATTGGAGGCTGGACAGCACTACCTGAATAATTATAGACTTTTTTGTGTAAACTCGAATACATTTTGGTGGCATGTCTTTGAATTTAAGAAACCTTTTAGAAAAATTGGACAAAGCCGCACTTTGATACCTGTAAATGTGAAAAAGACAAATTGATTAGAGACTCTCAATTAAGTAATTATATAAATAAAAAGTCCCTCTCAAGACCCTGCCCCTCTCAAAATGACAGCTGGGATAGACTCCAGCATTTCCACGACCCTTCAGAGGACAAGATAATAGATCACAGTGATCTTGACCTTTGACTATTGGCCATCAAAATAATTTATGCCAAATTTGAGGAAATACCCCTCAAGGCATTCCTATAATGTCGCTTTCACAAGAACAGGACAGACAACCTGCAAACATAATTCCTCTGGCCACGGCTGTTGCCGGCAACACAGGCATAAAAATGTTTTATGTTATGACTTGTGTGCAGTTTCTTTGCAAAGCTGTAAGAGAACAAACACAAGTTGTCTTTGAAGCATACGAACAAGCATGCTGAGAAATGCACACGACGTACACATGGACCGAATGTTTTGGGAAATGAAGTCAGAGTAAATGAATAATAATTAGCAGAATATGCTAATGTCAGTATCCCACTTTGCCTGTAGATCGTGTGTATGTACACACTATTATTGCTCCTCTCTCTCACTCTCCTGCATATCAATGGCTGCTCATCGCTCCAGGCCTCTGTCTCATTGCACCTCTTCTCCCATTTTTCAGCGCTCTAAATGAGGCTTAGCCATTGCCTCGCTGCAGAGCTGACTGCACTCCACTCACCTTGTTTGGCTATGATTTCCCACCTGAGTGAGAAGTGCTGTTTGATCTCTCTCTCTCTTTTTTTTTTAAAATCATCTGATGTTATTAAATTTGTATCTCCTGGGTTGGTGTAGGCCAGCCCCCTGTGCTTGTATTCTGCTTGTATTCTTGCCCCATGGACAAGTTTTAAAGTGAAATGTAGAAGGATATCACATATTTATCTGGTTACTTCATACTATGATGTTTCTTAGCTAGTAATGTGTTTTTTAAGGTGGCACTGTGGTTTGTGGTTAGCACTGTTGCATCATAGCAAGAAGGACCCTGTTTCAAATCGATTGGTTTTCTCGGGGTACTCTGGCTTCCTTCCGCCATCTAAAGTCAAACAAATCGCCCATAGGTGTGAATGATTGTGTGTCTCTAAATGTCAGTCCAGTGATAGACTGGCGACCTGTCCAGGGTGTACCCTGCCTTAAGGCCTTAAGGGTTAAGGGCGTTTCCTTTCCTTCACAAGAACAACAAAAGCAGCATCCTTGTTCCAAAAAATCCCAAATTTGGTGTCATGGTTTGGTCATTTCCGTACAACTGTTGGGGCACTTAACAGCACTTAAGCTCTGCAAGTCCTGTCTTTGCTGTAGATCAGTTTCTTCCGATAACAATACCATGCAGACAGTTACTTTGTCATTCAACAAAAAAGGACAGTTCTGTATAATGCTGATGTGCAACATGGCATGTTGCAGTGCCCGCTGTCCAACTGAAACACACAGTGGCCTAGAGCGACCAAAAGAAAACAATAGAAATCCTGAATCCTTCTTAGCTTCCCCTCTGTCTCTGTGTCCTTTGGGCTATTTGTTCAGAGCACCAGCAGAGGAATTCATGTGATGCTCTCTGATTCAAAACGGGATCAAAGCAGCCGTTCATATCAGGGCTACCGTCGGGGGAGATATCAAAGCAACAAGAAGACACACATGTACACATATCGAGCTGGCACACAAGCACAAACAGAAAGCGAGGCACTGTGTGCACACTCATGTGCATGTGGTACACTGCGAGTGTAAGTAATTAATTTTATTCAGCAGGAAATCAGACTGTTGGTGGCCAAGAGGCAAGACATTTTCTCCTGTGGTTTAGGAAACAGAAAGACTTTGGTTAAAATTACAGAACAAGCGTTGTTTTGGTTAAATATAAATAAATAAATAATAATAAACTAATAGAATCACTGTTATTTTTTCAGAAATAAAACGAAACCGTGAGCCTAACGTTGACCAGGTGCTAGAAATAAGCTTAAAATAATAATGCTGTAGTTCTAACAAGCAGATATTATTATTGCAAAATCAGGTATCAGATTTACTTTTTAGACTGGACCGATCTGTTAATTAGTCTCTGTTCCTGTCCCACTCTCTCACTGTGACTGCTTCACTCTGTGCTGTTCTGCATGCATCTCTCTCATTCTGCTCTCCTCTCTCTGATGAATCTGCTCCACATGTCTTCAGGAGAGATCATTTTTCATGCCACCAAACGGTCACAGTATCCCCACACTCTATTTCTGTTTACTTCGCTTTCTGAAAACACACATTTGAAGTAAATTGGTTCAGCAAACATTTTTTTCTTGTGCCAAAGTGAGTGATCTGTATTCCTCCTGTTTCTCAAAGCCTTTTTCTGACACCAACTTACCGACCAATAGCTAAAATTGTGCCAAGAGTCCTGGGTTCTGCTTTTGTTCCCAACTTTGCCCTTTGGGTTCAAGTTAAGGAAACATTGAAATGACTGTAATTTAATGCTTCTGAGCATTTACATTCCTCCCTGTGGGCTGTCACTTAAGTATTCTGATTCTTAAAGTAGATTTCCAGCATTTAGATTCACATTTTATGCATGTAGCAAATGTTTTTTAGCCAGTAAGGAGTGAGTGCAGCAGTCAAAGCAACAACACTCAAGACAAGACACTGGCTGCATAAATGAACATAAATCAAGCACTAAACTATTTCCTGTAGTAAGTATTCTGTGTTGCTGTGTCTTTAAACAACTGTGAGTATAAACACGCCACAGGTAGAACATACATTTTTTTTCCATACATACACATTAGTACAGTGTTGTCATGCTTCAAAATTAAAAGTTTAACTGTACCATCGTCCTCACCAAGCTTTAAAATCCCGTTATTCACATGCCAGTGTTCTCACTCGGGTCCTCTAACTTACGCTCCTTACAAAATAGTCATCTGACAGTCAATGCAAATTCAAAATATGGATATCTGGCCAAAAATTTAACATATAGCATGAGTAAATAATATAAATAGGAAGTAAAGGAGAGTTGTGTTATAATGTCCTGGTATTTACTGTCACTATGACTCATTAGATTACAGCTGGCAGCAGAATGTAAATAATAAAACTAATGAAAAAATGTTTTAGATATTTAGCAGGAGATCTCCCTAGTGCCTCAGTTTTCACTGCCAGATGGAGAGTATCACCTTGATGTCTGGACTGATCTTGCTCAGAGGTCACTGATAATAACAACTTTTACTGAGGGGCAGAGAGAGGAGAGAAGGAGGGTACAGTATACGCCCCCGGCCTCCACCCTCCACCTTCCCTGCTTCACAGCTTCAATTACTCAGTGTGATGGCATTGTTGAATAATGCAGTGGTCTCCTGGACTGGTCAGGAGTACGACGTACGTCTTTGTCCACACCCACATTAAATGCAATGCAAAGGTTCTTGTGAGTGATGCTAAAACAGCACAATGATATAAATTGGTCATCTAAAATGTGCTTAATTACCAAACCCAAAACTCAAAAATGTAACCCCGTGTGACCTCTGTACTCAGTCATTATTACACAGTGCTTCTATGTTTAATGGTGTTTATAGCTGAGCTTTTCTGCCCTGGGATGTTATTGCTTCACACTCCTCCAATGCTGCTCAGGGATGTTTTATCTTGATGAGGCTTACGTGGATAATTAAGGAACTAGAATAAATATAACGTGGATATTAAAAGAAAACTACAATTCAGCTGCATGGTGAAATAGTTTGAAAGCCAAATGTTCTTTCACTGAGGTGAACTCCTCCAAGGGTGGTGTTGTGATCTGTAAGTCATGCATGGTGGATTTGACTGTCACAGGGGCCATCAGTTGATGCATGGGGCTGTATTTCATCTATATGGCATCGATCTCCACATGCAATCTGTTATACTCACACCTACTTCACAACATCATCCCTCTCCAGCATACAGTGCCTCCCATCTGTGCACGACTGCACTGTTACAGTATGACTAGCAACATTTCCAAGTGAATGTAGTGTTTTGGGTTTTAATGCTAATGTCTCTCATATCTCTCATCAATTTGGAAATAGATTCTGTACTTTATTTTGATTCCTATGGTCCCTCTCTCCAGCTAATACCTGAATCAGAAATCCGGTTCTGATGAGAAACAAAGACTCAGAGACTTGAATGAAGTGACTAGGAGCAAAGCAGAAAGTATCAGAAAGTACAACGAGGGATGGCTGCAGACGCCAGTAATGTCCAAGCCAGAAACACAAAGGCCAGCAGCAGCTATTAAGGATTTTGTTTCCTAGCTCACAGTAAAAAGGCTCTTCTGTTAGTGAGCCATTCCTCTCTCAATCCCTCCATCTGTCTCGGTCACCACAAAATCAGCAGTGGCACAGAGAAAAATGCCACGCTGTAAATGGGAAAGGATGGATGAGTAATAGAGAGGAGATACATGTGCGCCTGTGTGTGTTTACGTGCACACTTGCATCTGGTGTGGGTGCGTACGTATTTGTGCGCCTGTGTGTTTTGTTTGTTATCTGTGTGCCGAGCATCGCTGATTAATCACTGCTCGTCTCCCACGCCCTCTCTGCCAAACTGAGCCGGGCACTGTTGTTTGCTATGTAACAGCGTGTGTGTCATGCGAAGGCTCAGGGTAGGGCAACATTTGCCTTCAGTCTGAAGAAACTGCCCAACACGTGGGACGTGAGGGGATGAATATGATGGAGCTAATCAAGACATGGTGAGGAGAGCGTTCATAAACGGTAAACATTTTGAGAGTGACGTAGCAATTTGTAGCCTGGTGTATGCTACAGGAAGAAATACGGCTGCGGTTGCTGATAAGAGTGGTCGAAGCCCACCTGCACTGAAAAAGGAGTGAGCAACACGGCATACAGTGGGGTTACAGATTTCCTGTGCTTTACCTGAATCATTTAAAACACTTGTCTTGGAGTCTGACTGAGAACAGACACTGAAAGTAGCCACCTGGAACAGCCACCGTGTCTTCATGACTTATGGAGAGCTACATCCAGAGCAAGTTCCTGACTCTACCATTAATTAGCACATACAGTAGGGGTCATTAGTTTGCAAATTCCAGGAGGACACCCTGTTTTCACAAATATATTGGCACTCTCTCACAGGATCATTCAAGGAGCCCTTCAACCCTGTATATGATGCAATATTAAAAAAAGCTTTCTTATGTACTCGTTTTATCTCTAAATCCTGTTATTTTAGTGGATTTTCATTTCCTGACCCAGGTGTTTGATAACATTAAGAGGATAAAAGTAGGCTTCACATACCAGGAGTGACCTAAAAAGACCCCAGAAAAGCCAAGGATTCCACTCACTGAGATTTAATTAGCATCACAAGACATCGGACAAATTAATTCTGTTTACAGACCTTTGCCTCCTTCAGTCTCCAGTCACATTGGTCTTTGTTGATTTTGGCACCACATAATTGCTCAGATAAAAGCTACAGGGACCAGCAGTTTTCATTATCCACACAGAATAGCCAGATGGAGAAAGAGTCAAGTGGTGGAAAGCGTAACCTCAGTCTATTCTGTCACTGGATTTCCCACATTGCTGGGCTGCTGCAGAGCTTAGCCTCTCCACACACTTTCCCTAAAATCCCATGCGGTGCTCTGGCTCTGCAGAGGCAGGGGCCTGAGAGCCGATTATCTCACCTTCCCATATGTTCCATACATCCCAGCTGAAATATATGTAAATACACTGCGGCCTGTGAAAACCTGCCTGGGCAGTTTATTTCACTGACTCCATGTAGTGTTTCTAAATGACCTATATCAGATATAAATTTGAACAGACCTCCATTTGAAAATGACCCACATGTGCAGCTGAACAGCAACAAATGATGTGACATCTGGCCAGCTGTTTGGGGAGCTAAAGTGTCGTTGATGCCCTAACCTCATTATCCTAAGCACTGAGGCGCTACAGTGCTGTATGAATACAGTTTGAACTGAGTCATCTCCTCAAATGTTAATTACATTCAGTTCTGTGCAGTGAAAACAACATACATTTGGTGCCTTTGTTATTTCAGAGTGCAGGCACATGGACACAGATAAGACGTGTGACAGTTTCACCAAACCATGAGGGCGCCCTCAAACTGTGCAAAGCAGTGGCTGGTGAAAGTTTAATGCATGTCACACTGTGCTAATAAACTCTCGCTTGCAATCTATGTTTGATGGGATGTCTGACTGTGCGTTGAATGTGTGGTGAATCATAGATTATTTTTTTTCTAGTCCGTCTTTTGTTGCTAAAGCTCCACATTGTCTGTCAGTGGAGATGCCTTGCAGTGTGATGTAAGACACAGTTTGGCTTAAAAACCAAAGATTTGACTGTCGATGTTACTCGATGATCATCAACCTCAAGTTCCAAACAGCCCAAAGAAAGAGGCCACAAAATACAGCATTATGAATGCAGTATTGATGAGACACTATCAACTGATGCCAAATATGCACAGATAACAGTTGTATTGTATTGAAATAATGGTCCCAAGACCACCACTGTGAAGGTTTTATGTAAATATTCTGACATCGAACCCACTTCCCTAAATTTTCTGCCAAGCTCGAACTGAGAACATCAAATATCTCTTTAGTTGTGTTTGTTTTAAAATATAAATGTAATATTGAATCAATATTGGTAGTAAAACCAGATAGCTTGTGAGCAGCGTGGAATTCACTTTGTTCCCTCTGACCATGCTCTATCTGAGAGCACTTGGTCCCAATATAATTCATTTTCAGTCTACCATACTGTGCCATGGGCTGTCCCAGCTGCAAACACATTCATCTGTAACACTCTGGATGGTGAAGGCCTGAGAGGCGAGCAGGGTGATAAAGAGGAAGCAAGAGAAACAGAAGAGAAGAGAGAGGGAAAGAGCAAAGATGACAGGTTTAGGTCTTGAAAGAAAGAGCTGGTTGGAGAAAGAAATGGCAGACCAAATTGCCTGACTGCTGCCTGGAGCTGTGCTGCTCCTAAATTTAGACTTTTCAGAGGTGCAGGTAAGTGAAGTGAACAGTGAACCTGCAGCAGTTCGTCCAGGTTAAATGCAGCACTATACCAGACCTACAATAATAAATGTGGAAACTTAAACCGCTGTGAATCGCATGCTGCATACAAATGGGTCTCTAGTCACAGAGGTGTGTTCACTTAATGACACTCTGCTCTGCATGGGAGAGCCTACCAACCACAGGGCTGTTTAGAAAATAGGAAGTGTTATGTATAGCCCCTGCTCATTTTAGTAACAGCCTGGTTGTTTTACCTTTATTTTAACATATCAAGTTTGTCTTTTTCTCTATAATATTTGCAGCTGATGTGTTGCCAAGTGTCTTCATCAGAAACACAAACATCATATAGGCATACATGTGGTAAAATAATAAAAGAAACGAAAGGAGGCAGAGAGAACAGAAGGCCACAGGTACATCTCTGATAACCATATTATGCCAAATGAGATCTTTTTATATTCATGTTTCTGTCTGTGAATGTTAATCACAAACACATTCAATCGATATTCCATCGCACAGAACGGCTGCTCTGAGAGTTGTTTTCCTGCCTCCTGCACACCAGACACTGTTTAAAATCGTACCAACAGGTTAGGAAGTCTGTGCCCAGGTTTACTGATCTCATGGGCTTTTTAGCAGTTGACCTACAGCCTTGTCCTTTGTTCCTTGTCCTATTATATCAACGCCTAATATAAAATAAGAAGTGTTTCTTCAGTGCAGTCGTGCAGAAACAGAGACGGAACAAAGAATCACTTCAATAAATTGTACTTAGCAATGGCAGCAATACTTACAACATTCATATACGTTTACAGTAATACATGAAAACAGTATATGACAACCTACATACTGTGTATCAAATCTGCTCTGGCATGTACAAATACATAACTGCAGAAGTGTCAGGATATGTGGATGAAATGGCCTTAATTCCTGTTTGTGACAGTTTCATAGTCCTTATTAAAGGTATTAATCAATATTAACAGACCTTCACCTCATTTGTTTTTCTTCAGATGAGTACATATTTGGGTTGTAGTTTACATATTTGTTCAACAGGTCAGGGACGGCAGGGCAGATTAGCATTAAATCGGTCAAATGTGATTCTGCACCATAGCTTGCAGCCTGCTTAAATGTCATTGTGCAAAACACAGAATCTCCTCCAGTTGCTGCTCATGACCTTGCCACAACTTGACTTCTCTTTGGAGAGTAAATATAAAATTTGCCTTCAGGGATTTTTTTCTTATCACTGTACTTTGAAGGTGTGTATATAGATATATTTGTGTAGATATATTTGTGTACATACACTAAACCCATTTTCTTTTCAACTTGCAAAAATTTCCATTTGACTTACATTTCAATTTCTTTTTTCTCCATCAAAGGAAAGACATAAAATATATATAGTAAATGTGTATAGTGACGTCTGTGTGTGCAGAAATGTATTCTTGATACACAATAATAAAGAAAACAATACTGTACTAGATAAAAAGAACTCTTCCAGTTTTTTCAGTCTCTACAACTCACAACTTGTGGGTTTTAGATTTCCTAACATCAGACACGTTGAACAAACGCTGGAGGTGAGAACAGTCTGAGTAATTTCTTCTTTCTATTAACAAGAATAGCCACTCTGCACGTCTCCATAAGAGAATAGGTTCTATTTCATGTTCTTTTATAGTCACTCCCACCCCGCTATTCTCCTGTTGCACTTCTCTCCCATCTCTACACAGCTTCAGCACAAGCTCAACTA
Source organism: Anabas testudineus (assembly GCF_900324465.2). Taxonomy (NCBI): domain Eukaryota; kingdom Metazoa; phylum Chordata; class Actinopteri; order Anabantiformes; family Anabantidae; genus Anabas; species Anabas testudineus. Next base: position 25,975,711 of record NC_046611.1, read on the forward strand.
ATTCATTAGAAGGCTCAGAAAGTCAATTATGCTAATAGTTCCCTTTGCTATGAGAGGTGGAAAATCAGTAAAGCCAGGTACTTTTTCATTGCACTTCTTCTACATATTCTTCTATATATTTTATTTAGACTTAAATTTTAGTGATCAAAATCTATCTTCTGATGTATTGTATAGAGGATAAAGAGACTGGAGGTAAAAATATGAAGGGAGGTGCTGGTCCCTAAGGCTCCATCCAACTCTGAGCAAAGGCAAATGAAGAGATGATGGAGGGAAGGCAGACCCAGCGTCAGGAGACCATCTACAGGAACCCCTCTTACTTATTCATGCAGCAGTCGAGCATTAAGGAAACTCACAGCCTCATTATGAAATGTGTATTTGCAGAAGCTCATTCAGCAATGCAGCTCTTGCTTGAAAGCCTCTCCTTATCCACTCCACTCGCCTTCTTCTCTTCTTTAGATCCGATCACTCTGGGGACGCAATGTCATGCTTCATTCCTCTTCAGATACTATAAATAGACTCTTAAATTGGCTGTGACTCGCATTCAGTAATTTCTTTCAATCACAGCTTAATTCCCATAACTGGGCACAGTTTTGGATTTCTCACCACTTTGCATTTCAAAAGTTTGTCACAGAAGTATGGACTGGGCTAAATTGTGTCTGTTGTATACGTAAGCTGCAATTGGGTAGGTGTGGCTGTGCATGCTACTCAAGCAAAAATAACAAAATCTGCACTCCACCCGCGCTGCACTTCTTCAACATGTTTTTTTTTTTGTGCAAAGATGACTCCTTTTGGCTACAGTTCATACCGAACTATAGATGGAACCTATTTGTTTTGTTGTCTTGAATGATGCCTCCTCAACGCCGCGTTGCTCTTCCAGATTAATTTCTGTGCCTTTTTCCTCAGGCCCAGAGGGAGATAAAAACAGCGAGGAAAAGCCAGGAAAATGATGCAACGTCACATCTGAAAACCCAAGCATTCACTGCAGTCAGAGACACAATGCACATCTTGGATTCTGCATAATAGCTCTGTAGAAAGAGAGAGAGAGCAGCACCACTGAATCTCCTTAAAAAGCCTATTATTTGCTTCAGTTCACAGAGCAGGGCTTTAAATATGACAGCAAGCACCAACCTATATTAAAAGTACTGTAAGACTTTTATTTTAATGGCTGTTATCTACAAGAAAGGCTTCAGGCCCTTTTTTTAAATGACAGAAAATCTCTGTAGGGTCTGGTTATCTACACTACAATAATTAAAACACACTCAACTTGAGCAAGAGTTGGCTGCAACTCAAAGTTATAATCCTGGTGTAATTATAGTTAATTCTGATTTCTGCCAGTTTATTTGCCATCTGTTCTTTTTGATTTAACATCATGTTGTCTTCCCTTCCTCCTTTTTTTCTCTCTCGTCTGCAGGATTTTTAGAACGCAGTCCCTTGAATGGTATTATAACAATGTCAAGAGTCGCTTCAAGAGGTTCGGCAGCGCCAAGGTTTTGAAGACCCTGTACAGAAAGCACATCATTGAGAGAGGAGCGCTCTCTGACCTCCCAGGTAACTTCATTCACTTCAATTTCAGCTGTCAATGGCCTCTGTATATATGAAATTAGTTTACTGTTTTTAACCCTGAATCATGCTCCTCTGCATCCCATTGTGTCTGGTTGCCCTGTGTCTCTTTGCAATGTTGTGTCAAGATGTGATTCATCAAGTCAGCAAGTCGTTTTGTTGTTTTGTCTAGAGACTTCTATTACTCATTTTTCAATTTGAAAGGAAAAAAAAAGAAAAATGTTTTTGAGATATGTGAGATTTAGTTGGATGTTTAGTGCAAACAGACAAGCTCACTTGACTACTCATTAGTTTGCTTTGTTAAATGATCCCTCACTTAATTTCACACATTTTGTTCTCACGCTGATTGATTCACTTAATTACTTTGCACTGACATGTAGAAACAAAGATGTTTGACAAACACATCCACACACACACAGACACACACACTTTTTTTTTTGTTGCTCGTGCACCTGTGGGTTTGATATGTTGGTGACAGTGTTGGTGCTTGATGTGTGTGACTCTGTCATTTGTGATATTGAGCTTGCCCGCTCCCTGTGGCGGCTCCGGCCACTTTGCCTCCTCAGTGAATTGTGGCCTCCAGATATCATTTGTTTGACCCAATCTACCCATGTCTGTGACTGCTACCCTTGTACACTGAATTAAAGGGGTGAGATAAATGAGTCAGACTTTACTTGACAAAACAGGATGAAGTTGAAATGAGGGATGCTTAGAAATACACTGTGTACAGTTTGTAGGGTTAAGTGACGCTGGCAAAGTTAATGGCATCATAATCAGAAGAAATCAGTATGCCAAGGTCTGTTATTACTGCCATACTGGTCTGAAAGGAGGTTATCATAATGTAGCAAAACTGTGAGGTGGTAGATTTTAAAGTTTGACTGTCCTACATCATTTAGCATGAAGAACAAGACGTGAAAAACCAAGCTCAACACATAAATACTTATAAGACAGCTGAAGGTATTAAAAGTGCTCACGCTGTCCAGGCAATGCAGAAACTGATAAAAGGTGTGTGAATGTTTAAAAATGAAATAATAAAACAAGAGCAAGAACATAAAGAGCTGAGCTTTGAAGTGGCTTTAATGCTTTTGACATTATTATAGCAAGACTGTTTGACTCAGTCATAATCCAGTAATGGCTGGATTTCCCACTGACAGGATTTCTGACATTTTTCATAAAATATCTTCGTGGTGCAGTTTCCTTTGGTAGGTAAGAAGCTTTTTCAGGACAAGCACGATTTTGTTGTGACTTTAGTTCCTGCTTTGTTGTATAAGTGAACGAAATGATTGTCCCTCTAAACCTCCACTTTTCTGATTTCCTCTCCACTTCTCTCCCCCCTCCGATCATCTAGCCGCCTCGCCCTCCTCCCCCCCTGCTCCGATGATCACTGGCTCTCTGCCTTCCTCTATTTTCTTCTCTCCTCCCCTCTCCTCTCTTACATCATCTGGGCAGGAGGAGGAAGGATTATATGACTCGGCTGCTGGTCGCCCAGCTGACATGAGCCCAACAGATTATACCTCTTCCAATTCTCAAATACTCTTGTTGCCACTCCCACTAACTATCTGACTGTCAAGGTGTAAGACTTATGTGCTTTTAATTGACCAGAAATAATGAGATTGTAGTTCAGTAAGTAAATCCCATAATTGTAAAAAAATCAATTACATGAAGATGTTGCTCATTAACAAACTGATGTTGCACCATCTCGCTTGGTCTATTTTGATTCTTTTTATTATGTAGCACAGAAAATCTGTTAGGGTCTTAATGTGGGGTTCCTCTCTTCATGCAGCCACAGAATGAAAAACACTCTCATAAAACTGTCCCCATCCATAGGCGAAATATTTTACACACGTGCTAGTAAAAAATGTTTCATTATTCTTATTTGCCACTGAGGGGCAAACGCTAGTGAAATCAGTTCAGTCAAGTGTGAGATGTCAGCTGACGTGACAGTTGGTGAGAAAGATGTGACTGCTTTACATCTATCATGTTCCCAGACAGAACGACCTTCAAACGGGAGGAAGCGATTTGCACTCTCATGTCCGTCACCTGCTTCCGCTGTGTGACCTGTAAGAAATACTATACCACAAAAGTGAGAGTGTTGCTCTGCATGTGTCCCCAAGAGAGGTTTTCACCTTAATCATGGAAGATGTGTTGATGACCACACAGTGTAAATGCAACAACAAAATGAATAACTTAATAAATCAATAAATCAGCATACAAACAAAATCTTCCTGCCCCAACTTTGAGTATTTTTTTTACTCTTTGTTCTTACAGGCTAAAGATAGCCATAGCAGGTTAATTCCTGAGATTTATTGTACCTGCTTTGAATGTTATCACCCCATTAAACGGCTGTTATCTCAGTTTATATACTGGGACCCAACTCTGCCGATCCGGCTGAGTAGGCTTTTATCACGTCGCAGGCTTTTGATGTTATGGTTACTATAATAAGCAGGGAGTGTGCCAGGTTAGGTTTAGGGAAGATTCATGAATGGGGTTATAATAGCAACTAAATACAGTAGCAACATAAACCATCGTCATTGTCATTTGGTATCGCCCCCATCCACCATGACCTCTTCCTCCAACAAACTTTGCTCCGGTTATTTAACATACTTTTTCTAGCCTCATTAGCACAAATGTTTTCATTAAATGAAGACTATTTTGGTTTCATAACTGTGGTGGTATGAGGACAATAGAAAAGGATCTGAGGATTTTGCATGAGAAACATTCCTGTCAAGCAGAGTAAGCATTGCACACAATGTTGGTCTGATCCATTTCTGTTCAATGACACACATATACACGTTTTTGGACATGTGCATAGAATTTAGAGGATTTACTGAAAAATCTGACCTTTAGCAGTCAGTGCTGACTTTATCTGTACATTTGTAATCACAGTCAGATCTGGTTTTTAGAGGAGTTTAGGGTATTAACACTCTGTATGAGGTTTTTCGTAGTAAATACATTGAAACATACGGTATATATAATTGTAATATAACCACATACCTGTTTTGGTGGAAACGGATAAGAGAATGGTGCTATTTCAACAAATCCCAAACTGATCTTGGCTGCATGATGAATGTTTTCCACAGCCTTAGACTGCATTTGTGGTTGTTTTCTGCAGCATGGTTCTCATTTTGCGTGTCAAAAAAGAGTGACATTTATAATCAGAATTTAAAAAATGGAATATTAAAAGCCAATATGATTTATTGGAGACACTTAGTTTCTTATTTTCTCATACCACCTCCATCAGTTGAACTTTAAAGGCCACGTTTGCCTTGGGACCAAGGCCTGGTCTGTACATTCATAAACACACATTTGTGAATGGATGGTCCGTAATATGGCTGAAATAATTTCTACTTCTGAAAGATTGCTTTGACTTGACTCGCAGTTTATTTTTATTACTGATTTAAATTACATTGGCATCAACTACACACAGGTTAATAAAACTCTTATTTCCCAAATTAAAGAGACAAATGAACTGAGCACGAGTTTATTTACTTTCCACTACTACCCAGCCTGTCGTGATATAAACAGACATCCTGTCGGTTCAGCCGTTGTTCTGAGGACAGTTATGAGACTGTGTGTGCTGCCAGATGCTGCATTGTAATTGAAAGGAAACCGTCTGGACGTTCCTTCCTCCTGCTGTTGCTGCTGGCACTTCAGGAATTTCAGATCCAAGTGTAGCTTTACTGGCTCATTTAATAATATACTCTCACTTTCTTTCTTTGATTTTTTTTTATTCAGCACAATACCCACATTGCACATGTACACAGTACATTTGGTCCAAATTATATAAGTGGGAAATGTTGAACTGAAGTTTTGATGTTGCAGTTGTATCATACTGAATACATTGAGCCTGTCACCTAGCTACAGTATGCTTACATTAGCATCTATGAAAATATTATGACAAATTTCTACAACAGGCATTATTTGGATAAACAGACCACATTCAAATCTGCCATCTCATCTGAAGTAATATAAACATTTAATAAAGAGGCATAATAACAAACATCTGATAAAAACAAAACAAAATTATAACAGGTCTTTGACTTAATATATCCACCCTCAGCACTGGTTATTGTGCAATGCATATTGACATACTTGGCTATCTCATGTCCCCATGGGTCAGCTTCTGAAGTATTATTAAACAGACGGAGCAAGAACACTATCACACAATTATGTGATCTGTACTTGGATAGATGTGGCCTTGTTGTTTCCATATTGAGAAATGCTTGAAGTCTTCAGAAGGAGCAGACCTGGAACCTGAACCTAGGAGAGTAGCTGTTGCTACTCAAGGCGGAGAAACAGTCACTAAAAGGTGGAGAGAGACAACCAGCAGTGATTTATCTATAATCTATGTCTAAAATCACTGCTAATATACAATTAATTGATATATATTTATCCTTTTTATGTGAGCACAATTGTGGCACATTCATGCTCTATGTGGAGCTCTCTAAATCCTCACAGTTGAGTTAAACAGCTCTTTACATGTGCACTATTTTTTACCAACACATTGATAGTATAGATTTATATGAACCATCAAGGTATGACAAATACATCCATTAATAACAAAGCAAGATAGAGACGATTGATTCATTATCAATCTGAAATCAGTTTTTTTTTAACCCGTTTTATTATAGTGAGTGTCTCTAATAAAGAAAGTTTAATTTACTGTCGCATAGCACAGACATTTTTTTAATGACACATTGACACAAGCAGTTATAAACAAGGTAATACTGATACAAACATGTGGCTGGTGTCTCTCACCAGAAAAGTAATGTAGTCCTTTCACTCACATGCACAAAACAACACTCACACTCACTCAGACATCTTCACAAATGCAGGCCACCGCTGTCTTCGGTGCAGTTGCCATGGCGATATCGACCGGTTTCCTCCTCCACTCCCCTAAGTGGCGGAATGGCAAATGGTGAGAAGCAAGGGTGAGACGATGGTCATGGTGAGAGAAAATACAGAAGTTGGATGTGAGAAGGAATGTACTGGATTTACACACACACACACACACAGAGAGCGGCAGTGCCATTCAAGGCCAGCTAATGACAAATGTGTCACTCTGTTGTGTCTCACTAGTCATTGTATCGTTGCTGCCTTGTTAGATGACTCATGGGTGAACAGCAGGCATGGATGGAAAGAACAACAAACAAAACAGTGAAGTGATGTCCCCCTTTGGCAATTAAAATCATCCTAAAAAGGCTGTAAAGCCTAATGAAGTGCATAATTTAACCACATTTAATCATGAGTGGTGTTTCAAATGCTGCAGAAGTATTGACTTCCTTTACTTAACACTGATACAGTCAATATATTTCCATGAAGACGATGTGTAATTTAAAGAGATACCTTAAGAAAAATTTCACCTGACTGCAGGTCCCATGTGCTCATAAGAGCTTTTCTGCATCCTTCAGCTCGTTGCTTTAGTTTCACAGCCTGAAAGATATGTCTCACTGCTGTCATCGAGCTTGTTTTGAGATGAACCAAGCTGCTGTTTTTAACAAAAAAAGTGCACAAAACCCAGTAGATTCTACATGCCCTGCACCAAATAGAAAAAAAAACAAGTCACTAGTGGTGCCTGATATTTTCCTCAGGAGTGGGTGAAGAACAAATCATAGCTAAGAGAGTGGAAGGCAATGAGCACTAGAATTACGTGAACTGTGCTGGCTTACAGGTGGTCAGAGGCATACAGTATGAGATGCTACAGGCTGCATCCGTATGACTGACAGGTGGTCAAGTCTTGATGATGCTGAATATTTGTGTCTCAGCTTCCCTGTGCGAGTGTGTGTGTGTGTGTGTGTGTGTGTGTGTGTGCGCTGAATAACCTGCCCCCCCCCCCCCCCCCCGACTGATCCTTGCGAGGCAGCTCACTTTCTCCGACAGCACACCCTTTGTGTCTACATTGTCCTGAGCTGCTACAGGTAATTTCCTCACCTATTGTCTCCCTCAACATGGTTGGAAACTATAATTCAGCTCTAACCAAGCGAGAACAGTACAGCTCCACTGAATGTCGGAGTGAGACGACCCTAGGAGTGAAGCGTATAATGGTTTAGGGGCTTGTAACACCATGAGGCAACTGGGATGACTGGGGCTGTGAATGGAGATATGCAGGAAAGCATGAAATTCAATACACATTTCTCAAAGTGATTATCCACCTCACCTACCTTCTGATGGATGCTAGGCTGCTGTTATTGCAGCTGTTGCTTCTAGTTATATAGGTAGAAAAGCATAACATATTGTCTGAGTTCAGCATGTCACTGCATGTCAAAGTAAAGTAATGTATGAGTTTGTGGTTGTTGGCTTACAAGCTTTGCACTAAAATGTTGCTAAAACAACCATTCATCTCGCAGTAAAACTGAAATAGTACAACATATCTGACAGCTGGCTGTGTTACTGCTGATGGCAAGGGAAAAAAGAAGAAATGCGTTTGTTTTTGTTTGCTTAGCTTCATACTTTCATGGTTTGGACCATTTCTGAAATGACTTATTGCTGTTATTTGCAAAATATATGTATGTGGGAGATACCAGGTCTGCTTCCAGTGCCAACACCGTCATGTGGAAGAGTGATGTCTTTGCAATGGTGGGCCATTTTCTTGGTGGGGTCCAGAACCCACGGGAGCATGCAACTGTCTCTGTGCAGCCAGAGTCACCTGTCCGAATCGCCTGTCCAGCAGGAGCAGCAACGGGACACTTTTGACTAGATTTATGGCAGAAGCATCAGGACAGGAACCATGGAGTTTGGTTGGGCTTGTGTTTTGTCAGCAGTAAGAACTGAAGCCTTGGAGCAAGTCCTAGGTTTGGTTTTGGTTTGGCCCCATTTAGAGGATGGAAATGGAACTGGACCCAGTGCACTCTTGTGTTTAGTCTGGATCCATTATGGAGAAAGAGTATGCACTATGGTCACGGGGTTGAGATGGAAATGTACCTGGAGCGTGGTCGGTCAATGGACTTAACATCCCTTTTCCCCTCTTTCATATTCAACCTTGGTGGTCTGGCAGATCCCTCTCCTGTGTCCTTTCACAGCTTGTCTTAACAAGCTGGCCAAGTATACTCCTCGTTTTTACAGCTGGACTGATGAAGAGGCCACAATCAATTGGAGCCACAGGAGAGATATCTAACAGGAGTTAATGGGCCACTGAGGGAATATGTGGTTTTGAAGGCGGGCATGTTGCAACCACTACACCCTGTTTGGGTTTTCGCTGGTTACTCTCTCCACCCCTGCTCTGAAAGTAGACCCGTCTTAGAATTATATAACAAAATTTCAATGTTGCTTTGTGAGTTTAAAATGAAAGTTACTTGGACAAATACGGCACTAATTCGCAAGAGCCGTGATCTGAATTATAAAGAAAACACACAAAAAAACACACACACTATGTGGTGATGCTTATCTGCTCTGAGGGAAAAATGCCTGTTTGAAGAGCCAGTGTGATTTGTTTGAGAGGCAAATGGAATTATCAGATGAATTCGTGAATTGTCATTTTCTGTCATTTTCTCTGTTTGTTTTTTGTTTTCTTTTCATGCACAGTAGGGTAAGGCACCAAGTCACACTAACAAAGCAAAACAAGTGTCAAAATGACAAAATGGAGTTGGGAATACAGTTGACAGGAACACAAAAAGGGATTCTGTGGTATTGTGTGCAGAGTATAACCAACTTTGAATGTGGCAAGAGAGTAAAAAAAAAAAAGTATACTGCTGCATTATTATGTGATATGATATGCAGAATATTTGCATGTCTGCCGTTTTTATCTATTTATTAATTTGTGTTTCTCTTTAATAGAAAGCAGTATTCACGAGGGAAGCAACGACAACGATGGCAGCTTCTGTGGCAGTGACTCCGTCTTCTACAAACAGAGTGAAGGTGAGAGATGTGGTGATGAACGGGCAGCGATTTAAGGCAGTTCAGCTGGGTAATTCCTGCCACAATTATAATTGACATTATCTTTTCCATTTGACGGCACTTTCTTGCCTGTGGCGTTAGCCATATTGATTTTTTTCCCCATTTGTCCATTTTTTCCATTTTCTTAAAAGGTTGAGCTCTGATGTTTATTGCCCAGTAATGGTTGCCTTAACAAGTAGAGACCATTCTGTAAAGGCCATGTGTGCAGGGTGGAATCAGTGCAACACAACACCAAAATTAATTGCTCCACACAGACATTCCTCCTTTAAACGCTACAATGCACACAAATTAACATGTACACACATACACACAAAACATAAATCCCACCGGATACACGCGGTGTAAAAGCACTGACAGGCTGCCTTCTTGTACAGGTGCACACACAAACGCGCACAAAAAATTGTAGCCACCCACACGCCACTGACAGCACTTTGAATTGTTCCATTTTCACATGCACCTTCATATGCAAGTAACTACACAAACAACAGAATAGCCTCATATAACGACAAATCTAATTTCATCTGTTTGCCTGTAATTATGAGTTGTTTATGCACTGATCAAAATCAACCACTTAGATAATAGCAGCTCTTGAGAAGCCCACAAACAAACATTTACTACGTGTTGGTTGGACCTGTTTTGTTTTTTTGTGTTTTTTCCAACTGCTGAGTTTAAATGGACCACACCTGCAGCATGTTCCTTTGGTTAATGGGTTAGTTAGAAAAAAATTATTTCACTTGAAGAGGAGGTCCAAGTTAAGTGCTGGCTAATGTGCACCCATTAGACGGGTGATTAGACAAACCTGCATCGGACTCAGTAAACTATTCCTACAGTGGTACGAGTCTGTCTTCCCTATTCCACCACTCTCCCTTTTCCTTGAAATCCCTTTGCTCGTGACATGCTATCATTAGATAGCATGTCTTTGCACATCACACAGAAAGGCTGTGTTGAGTAATTTGAGCCAGTCAGAGCTAAAACAAGCTGGCAATGTCACAATTCCTGTCATTTAGTTTGATCGACTGTAGTTCTAGGCTGCAGCATTCTTAGTATTTCATTTGATTTATGTATTTTCATTTTAAGTACCTTGATGCATCCATGAGCTGGTTAAATCAGTGTGCCAAATTCCAGTCGGAAGTCAAAAGTGAGGGAAACACAGATATCTATACCACATGTCAAGGCAATCCATAACTGACAGTAGATGTGCTATTTCACTCAAAATGACAAATGTCAGATTCTTGGTGGTTCTATAGAAAAAGTTATTAGGAATCACACAAGGCATCTTTAGGGACACTATGAATGTCTGCACAAAAATCCACAGCAATTCATCCAGTATTTTTTAAGACAGAGTCCCCAGAGCTTTGCCCCCAGCTCTAGGAGACTGACAGTGTGAAGTAATCAAACTGAGCAGAGGAAGGTACAGTATGTGTGTTAGGGGAGTTTGTACATGTCTCACAGATGGTGCAGTAAATGTATGTTCCATGTCTATGTATGTGATGTCAGGACACAGTATGGCAGAGACGCTCACAGTCGCCCTGCGTGTTGCTGAGGAGGCTATAGAGGAGGCCATCACTAAAGCAGAGGAGTTCAGTGACAGCTTGGTGAGACGTCCCTCTCGTCTACTTCTTCTCTCCTCTTCCCCCTTCATCGCTTGTCTTCTACAGTATTTCGTATGTCCTCCCTGCCCTTCACTCTTCTCTTCCCTATTCGCTCTTCCTATGTCACAGCCTTTTACTTCTCCTCTCCTCTCGCCTCCCTCTTGGTGTCAGCATCAGTAGACACAGTATAATGTATGTTAACCTGTGTGTGTGTGTGTGTGTGTGTGTGTGTGTGTGTGTGTGTGTGTGTGTGTGTGTGTGTGCGCGTGCAGGAGAAGCAGAATGAGGCTCGGTATCTGCGGGACCACAAAGAAGAACTCATAGAAGAACTTGCCACAACAATTGTACAAAAAGTAGGTTGAGGAAGAAAGCACTGTATTTTTTGTTTTTGCAGTTAACTCTTCTCCCTGTATAAGAAAGGATTAAGTGTAGTGAACTATATTTAAATGTAAATACACGCTGGAAAATTAAAATTTAAATGCATAAGACTGGTTCCCACCTCGCTTTGACAGTTTGATTGACATATCAGTAGGAGGATATCACGTTGAAGAAAAGCATTTGCATTGGTTTTACATTTTGGTTGCAGAACACAGAACATTCAAGTTCTTTTTGAATTCAGGATAACAGCATTATTTGAGAAAAGGAAATTGTTTAAAAAAAGATATCAATTCACCAGAATCTAGATTATAATATTTGACCACTCTATTAAAATTCAAATTAGACCTTTTAATCATATCTTCTACTTCGCAGACGACCAGACACATAGCAAGTAGACACAAAGTTTGCAGCCGTTTGAGCTTTAATTAACGTTTGTTGGCCACTGAGTCTTAAATTAAAAATGTGTTTTTTTGTTGTTGTTTTTATTTATCTCCACTTTAAGGTTGTTGACGCATGAAAATGGAAAGTGGATTAGTGGTTTTAGAGTTTCATTATAACAACTAATTCATGGCTAAAATGCTGTGACGGGGTGGTATTTTCAGCTTCCAATTTGCATTTATTATTTGAATAAAGCTTGTTATGAGCTTACATACCTCACAGCATCTCTTCTCTTCTCCCTCCTGTTTTTGTGTCTCAGATAATCCAGAGGAGGAAGCGTTCAGAGATGCAAACTGAGTATGACTTTGTCTGGCCTCAGCCGCAGTCCCTGATCCAGCCCAGTGACCTGCCCTCTCCATCTCAACCTCACTCTTCTTCACAAGGACCACAGGACCCCCTCAAGTCCACCTACACCCTTTTGGTGAGACAGTCTACCATTTTCACTGAAGCAGAAACCGTGGGTGTAAAGTGCTGAGTCTTGACCAAAGCATTTGATCCTTATCATGCACCATGTGTTTACAGAACAGTGGTTTGGGTTTTTTCCCGTGTACAAGCTGGACATTCCTCACATCATTTCACAGCACATATAGTACAAAGTTCCTCTGTCTGTATTTTGGTATGTGCTCCGGGTGGACCGGCCATTGTCTCAGTGTGTTTGCCAGGTTTGGAAAACACAGGAATGTTGCAACTTTAACTCAGTAACACCAGTCACATTTGTGTTGTCTACGTGGTCCCATTTGGTTCTTTTTTTTTTTTTTTCATTTTGGTGTCTTCTGTGGTTTGTGTTGTTATTGTAATGAAAGCTAATGATCACAAGTGGGATTCACTTGAAATTAATACATAGCTGTAATACATCCAGAATTAAGATATCCTCATATCTGTCAGCACGATTTGTATTTTAATTGTGTTACAAAGCCAGATGCAGATTAAAATTATAAAAATTAATTCAGAATATTGTTTGGACTTGGCAGAGATAGAGAGGAGAGGAGGAGGAAATAGACTGTGACACTGTATAATAGGACCAAAAGTGTGTGGCTAATGATGAAGAATTGGCATAAGCAAATCATGAAAAGTGGTGTAGTTATTTGAACTAACTATGAATTGATTCTCATTAATTACTTGAAGAGAAGAAAAGCCAAAAGACGACAGTCTGCATTTCAGCGATGGCTAAACGAGCCAGTTCTTACGGAAGCACAAATAACATGGCAGCTACACAAAGATTTAACAGACACATAGACAGAGACAGAGTTTATAGTACACAGAGAAACCCTTATAGATGAATCAGCAGTACACAAACACACACACACACACACACAGAGCGAGACCAACGCACACACCTGGCGGTGGTTCACACTATTAGTCAGCAGGGACTCGTGGAGATTTGTCATAGTCCCGTGTTTGAAGGAAACATCAAACCTGCACTCCCCGGGCATCTCCACCGCGTTTCCTACTGTTTTACTTAGCTAAGATCAAAGTCCTGTGAAATACGAAGGGATCCTCCTCTACTGCTCAGCCCACCGTGGGACAGGCCCCGTTTATCAGTGCTGTGTAAACACACTCAATTAGACACAAAGCTTACACACTCACATCAGTACTGCTTTAACATTTTTTCTTTCAGTTGTACAGTAAGAATTGCTGCTTTTTTTTCCCATCTAGACAGTTCAGTCTGTAGCTGAACACACATGTACAGATGATGTTAAGTCAAAACTTTCTTTAGATACACTGATTGTTCACCATAGGAACTTTGGGCCTTTTAAATCCCTCCATATTGTCCCTCTTCTTCTCAGTTGAGCAGCTTTTAAATCTACACTTAGAACATTGACTGTATAATAGGAAACCACCCTCATCTAACCAGAATCTTAGGCCTAAATAGACTCTTGTCATTCGGCAGACAAGACAAGAACTTTCTGTGCCGTTTGTGGTACTGGTAGAGCAGCCTGGCTGGCTAGTTATTTAGTGGTCTTTTAGCGCTACCTGCTGATAAGACGTGTGTATTACAGCCAGAATTTGAACAGCTCCGACTTCTGACTACTGACTACGGTGTTTCGAGCTTCTTTGTCTGAAAGTCTGACTGAAGAGCCAGAATTAAAATAAGAAGTGATGAGTTATGTAAGGTATCAAATATCTTTCTCTCTAATGTGTTAGACTACTCTCAGACTGTGATTTGTGTGTGTGTGTGTGTGTGTGTGTGTGTGTGCGCTTGCAGCGATCACAGTCAGCGTTCTCCCTCACTAGTGACGACTCCCCAGAGAAGGGTCCAGAGGAGGAAGGTGCCGGAGCTAGCAGTGGCTTGCAGGAGTACGCTTCACTGAAGAGGGAGGCCAAGGCTGCGTCACTACCGAGCTGGAAGAGTGTGGATCGACTGGACAACTCCAGTAAATGTTCCATTCATATACAAAGACAGAGCTCTTCCTTCTTCTTAACATTTTGGATAAACTTAAGAATTTACCACTAATATTTTCCTCGTCATCAATGATAAGGACAAAATATTTTAGATACAGTATAAATCTTAGATGCATGTTTTTAGATTTTCAAACTTTTCACCATCTGAGAGTTAAAGAAGTATGCAACACAAAAAGTCTTGCTCTTTTTGCTTGTTTTTCATCCAGGTGCATCCTCAGTTCTCCAGAGTCCAGACGGTAACTGGATCGCCCTGCACAGCTCTCAGCTGTCTCGGCCCAGCCTGCTGACCAAGAGGAAAAGCCTGGTGTTCAGCGTGTTGGAAAAGGAGTCAGGAGTTGTCTCAGCGTACGACGAGATGGGATCTGACTCTGAGGAGGACGATGAAGGCGGCTGGGGTGGAGCATTGCGGCAGTTCCGCCGCAAACTGTCAGATGAGACTTACTATACGGACTCACAGCACGACCCAGAGTGGACGTACACCCAGCATCTTCCTGTAACCTCACCATCCTCTGGACAGTACACCAACACAGAGACTCTCAACTCAGACTCTGAGGCCTCGTCTGTGCTGTCTGCCTGTCCTCGTAAACCTCCTCAAAATCTATTGAGAAAGAAAGGAGCACCTGACACACACTTGCATCCTCAACACCAGCCCCTGTACCACCAACACCTTCACCAGAACTTCTCTCCATATCCACTCCACTCTGAGGCTTTGGATGTCAACTTTAACCCCAAGGTGATTAAATTGTCTGAATTATCTGTACAATCTGTACAAAAAAGTCTGATAGAAATATTTACTTTCTAATACTTATATAGTGTAGTACAGTCATCCATTTTATACCACAGTTAGTAGCTAAGGTAAATTAATACTTTACAATAAGGTAAAGTACTCATTCTGGGGAAAAACTGGCAATGTGACATTTTATGATGTTACATTGTTAGATTATTATTACAGATGTGCAGGTAGTTTAACCTAGTGGTTCAGTCAGATTTGCCCTTTGTAACATAACTGTTAGCAATTGTTAAACTGTAATGGGGAAGGGAAGTAGAAACAATGGTTTGGATCAGATGTATAAAATGCTGGAACATTAAATTACACAAGTAAAACACTCTGTGCGTAAGTACGCTAATTGAGTAAATGTACTTACATGTACCATCATTCTTACTAGGTGATGGGAGACAGCAGCGAGGCTGAGGAGAGACAGAGTGACCCTGTCAGAAGATCACGGCGACGCAGGAAAAGCAAGAGAGAGTCAGCAGCCGAGCAGTGCAGGCCTGAAGACCAGAGCTGTCCACAGACCATTTATCCCTTAGTACAGGTACATTACCACGCATATGAAATGAAATTCCCTCTGTGCCTGTGAAAACATCTTTTTTAATGGCTGTAAAATATCGTTTTCACCACTGGGAGGCAGCAGATGACATTTGTTTATTTGATAGGACAGTTCAGGTTCCATATTACTGCACCTTCAGCAAGTCTGTAGTCTAATGTCAGGTTTCTGTTACCTTCCATTATAGGGTGTTATAGCTATTCTATGATTATTTAGCTTTACTTGTATCTGCTACTGTGCCTCTCTCACCATTCAAGGAGAACAGTGGTATCCTACTCAACGTCCTTAGGAAGAGGGGTTTGTCGGAGGAACAGCCGGTATCTGACACTTTGCCCGGGGGCACAGCTGCACTAGACACCTTCAGATTAGATGCCATGGCACTGGAGCCAGAAGACTTGGACACAGAAACCCCAAATTCAGCAGCACTGCGGCCCTCTCAGCCCTTTACTCTTTCTTTGGAAAGCCAGCATTTGCCCGGCAGCTCAGGGCCCGGAGACTCTCTGGAAGAGGAACTACAACCCAGACTCAGCCAGCTGGTCAACTGTGCCAACAGCAAAGACAGCAGCTTGTCAGAAGACGAGTGTACAAAGTGGGCTGCAGACAAAGAAACTGACAGACAGAGAGAGAAGCTGAGACCAAAAGAAACAGACAGAGAAAGGCAGCGGGTAAGTGAAACAGGGGAACAGCTGAATGGACAGGAGGTGAAAAGAGGCGAGAGGCTAATAAAAAGTTCTTCAGTGAGAGAAGAAGGAAGAGTTAGAGAGAAGAGGTCAGAGAAAGGAGTGGAAAGTTTGGAAGAGAAGGTAGAAAACCAGGAAAAAAGGAG
Organism: Anabas testudineus; assembly: GCF_900324465.2. Lineage (NCBI taxonomy): Eukaryota > Metazoa > Chordata > Actinopteri > Anabantiformes > Anabantidae > Anabas > Anabas testudineus. The sequence continues at coordinate 25,992,129 of NC_046611.1, forward strand.
AGGAGACAAAAGAAAGCCGAGCAGGCAAAGTAAGAAACAACATAAAAGAGAAGTGGAGAAGGAAGTGGGACACAAGGCAGTCTCCAGGAGCGGATCCAGTGCAAGTTCACCTGCTATTACACCTTCATCCCAGGAGGGGGTGCTATCAGACAACCAGGTAAGACATTGTAAATGTATCTGATTAACCTGAATGTGTGCTTCATGCTCCTCTTTATTAGTAACTTATTTTACATTCACTAACAAAGCCTGTTCTGCTGCCAACAAAGCGTGTACATTTAATCTCTTCGTTCAGCTTAGGAGCTCTCTCAGACACTACTACAGCAGGTTTTTTTTTTTTATAGACTTGAAGAGAGAAAACTGTTTGTGCCATTTACAAGCACCCAAAGTGGGAAGTTAGGACAAATCATCATCTGAATACAGATGATGATTTGTAACCATTCAGTAGCTCATGCTTTGCTTTCGTGTTTACGCTGCTCGGGCTGTAATGTCGGTCTGCTCTTGGATGCACTTCTTTTTCTTTCTTCTTCTTTTTTTATTATCCTCTTCATCTTCTCACCTTCCTCTCATAACCATGTATTTGCGTGACGATCACTGTTGTCCTTCTCCGTCCCTCATCCATGTTTTCCCTTCTTTCTCTGTGCCACCCCCTTTTTTTTTTCTTGGTTTGTGTGTTTCTGTGTCGTGTGTGTGTGTGTGTGTGCGCATGTGTGTGTCAGGAAGGACAGAGTGACTTGGAGCAACAGCAGAGGCTACAGTTGCTCTCCTCTTTCTTACAGCAGGTGAGATATCGCTTAGAAAGCAAAGGCGTCCTGTGTTATCAGCTCCAGGACACGTATATTCACACCTTTATGCATGCACACATAAAACATACATACATACTTTGACAACACAGTCATGTGTCCATGTGTTTGAAACTGGCTTTATTGTTACTTGTGTTACTTGAATGTTAGAGCGGCATCTTAAAGCTCCAGTTTGATCGACGTCTGCTGCGGAAATTTCCAGCTACGTGTTATTTCCAGTATAAAATCTATGACCCCGTATATGTAGATGGTACAGCAGTGTTGCAGGATTTGTGTTTTCACATAATAAATCCACTCCATTCATGAATGTACGGTCGAGGCTAAACCCACACAAAGTCACCTACGTGACTTAAAACGTAAAACACACACACACACACACACAAACACTTGAATGCGCACTGATGAGCTCACAGCATTTACTAGTTGTACACTTGAGGTGTGTGGGTCGATGCTGGGTCTTTAAGCAGACTCATTATCAGGGATGCTATGAGTAATCATCTCTTACAAGGTGTATGACATGTGTATCAATGTGATCTATTTCTGTTGGTTTTCACAACTCCCTTTGAAACCCCAAAGGACAGCTCAGTTGTAGATCAATAGAGAACATGTGACAAGGGGTGCTTGTGGCTTTTTAGTCCTTATTTTGTGTTTACTTATGATTTGCACCAATTATTTATTTAAACATGTCGAGATTATAAAATGTAAATTAAAATACATTCTAAACAAAAAAACCCTGAAAGCTGTTTACCACTCGTATTTTCATTTACACAGTTTCAGACCACAGGAACTTCACAGGTATATGACCAGAAATCACTACATTTCTAAATATCTAACAGTGTATTGAATAATCTGCAGGTTTTGTTTTTTTCACTTATCGTTCACGTTGTGCTTTTCTAATATACATTTCATACATCAGGCATTTGTAGAAGAAACGTGTTGGTTGATGGTACAAAGGTTTTTTTTCCGTTCTGATGATGCGATCTGGTTCTCGTAATACAGGAGTTGTACCATCAGAACTGAAAAACCATTTATACTTTCAGTCAAGACCGAGGCGAGTTACAAATCTGTGAAGTCGCCCTTTACACACTGTACTTTAGCAGGCTACAACACTGATATATAATATAACATGTAGCAACAATTAGCACCAAACTCAGTAATTCAGTCTGGAACATGTGACATGCTCCAGAAAACACATTTTTATCATTTACTCTTTTGACATGTCTGTGCAAAGGAGCCTCGTATCTTTTAATCCGTCTATGGCTGCAGCCTACTTGGAGCCAATTTTTATATTAGAATATTTAAACACATTGAATACACATAATAATACACATAATAACTGATAATAACAGATAACTTCGGAAATTATTATTATTATTTCAGAGAACAAGGGTTTTGAGTGTCATTTTATTCTTGTTTTACAAATGAACCCCTCTTTGTTTAAATCTGTGATCCAGTGTTTTTAGAAAAGTTTATCTATCAGCCCCACAAGTACTGGGCTGTGTATGGGTGTCTATTTGATCTACATGGTAATGGCCTGGTTCTTTGTTGATGAGAACTCTTAACAGACAGAGAACATCCATATTTCCATCGATCGGCCTAAGTCAATATCCCATAACATACGGCTCTTTCTAAGATCACTAAATGGTGTTTAAAACAAGATAAGAGGTCCTGTTTTCTCTCACCCATTACCTTATATTTACCAAAGCACTTTGCCTCGTTTTGTTTTATTCCATCCTTCTTTTCCTGTCACCAGCTAGAACACTACCTCTCTGACTGTCTGTGTAGCTGAGAGACATCAATACCCCTCTGATCAGGCTGATCAAAGCTTCAGCCAGTGATTCAGTCATTATTGAATTACATTTCTTTTCTTGCTACCTTTTCCTTTTCTTTTTTTTTTTTTTGCTCTGGTTTCATTAATTAAGGGGAAAAGAACATCGCTTTCTATGCACATCATCTTCACCACTGTTTACTATTTACCACAGGCAGCCTAAATTTGAAAATGAGCCTAGATTTGGATAAACAAGCTGTTCCATTTAACAGAGAAAATGAAACAAAATCACATTTTTTTCTATTAGTATTTCTAAGGCATTCATAGGTCGTGAGAATAGATCCATTCCAAAATTAATAATTTCAGTCTGTGACCTTTAACAACACTTTTTTGACTACTTTGTTTGGAAACACATTCACAAAATAGGTTGATCTTTATTTAGCAAAAGCAAAATGATAAAATTGCATATACTGTATGTATATTTATGCAATAGACATACTGTAAAATCTATTTACAGTTATATTTCATTTAAAATTTGCCCCCTTTTTGAAAATTTATTCCAGATTGAATTCCTGATTCCTCGGTTGTGCATTTAAGTGCTTTCATGAGAAGATGACTTTTTGAAATTGGCTGTAGATTAAAAAGATATAAGAAAAAAGGCGTTTTTTTTTTTTAATCTGCATCTTCTTTTCACTCTTTAGAGCCTAAAAAACACAGGATTAATCACTCTACTGACTTTATCATGAAACCTTCTGCCTGCTTCCTTCTTCCTCTACTTTATTTTTTTGCCTTCTATCTCCCTTTGTCCTGCACCATAAAGGTCAAGCATGTGCAGTTCTGTGTGTTCACAAAACAACTGATTAGGCACATGGGATTGAGGTGCTGTTGGAAATACACTATTGATTTATGTCATTACACTGAATTGCTGTATGGCCTTGTTTTATCCTTAATGTGGTGTTTATAGATTTTCTATTCATGCTCTTATTTTTCCTGGTGTATTAATTCTATTTTTCTCCCATAAGCTTTCAAGAGGTTTTTCATTGATTTCACCATTTTTCATGAAAATTCAATATTTTTGCTTTTTTAAGCTGTTTTCACATGAACCCTTTCAGGATGAATAATGTTAATTACTGACAGCTGCACTGGTTTTGTGTCTGTGTGTTCTTTAAATGAAGCAGAAGTACTCAGCGGCCTCTCTCTGCAGCATCACTACAGAGGTGCTGAAGGTTTTAAATGCTACAGAGGAGCTCATTGGTGAGGCGGGAGGTGAGAACTATACTCTGTCTGAGTCCATGAGCGCTTCTCCCATCTCCAGCAGCTCTGAGACCCGCAGGCTGGATCAGAGGTTGACCAAGATTGAGGAGAATGTAAGCTAGACAGCAGCGACAGTCCAATATTTAAACCTCACTCTGAATTCCCTCTTAATACTAAAAGTAACTGGTGCATTAATTATTATAAACTGAAAACATAACTCGTTTTCTCCACGCAGGTGTACCTGGCTGCTGGTGCTGTGTATGGTCTTGAGGGAGCACTTGGGGACCTGGAGCAGTGTGCCCGCAGTATTAGCAGTGGTACCACGGACACAGAGCTGTCCTTTCTGGAGGACCAGGTGGCCACGGCAGCCGCTCAGGTCCAACAGTCCGAGCTACAGGTACTGGAGTTTTTTTCCCAAAACAACTCTGTTACACCCCAACATACAGTACTGGGGTCGTGTTCTAGCTCAATCTGAATTTTTTCAGCTAACACTTGCACACCAGGACATTGTTGGACACAGACATGTGAAGACACAACTGGTGTCTGAAAAATTTCATTTTATCTACTAACGACAACTGAACAGAGATTACAGAATTGGTGCATGAATGTTGTGAAATAAATCCTTTTCTTCTTTAAGATATCAAACATTGAGGCCAGGATATCGGCTCTGAAAACAGCTGGGTTGAACGTGGCTGTCTGCAATCGCTTCTCCAAGTACAAGCCAAAGGCTAAGGTATCTCACTGCCCTTCATGTTCCCCAACCACTCTCACACGTACCTGTAGTAATCTTAATGACCCTAAGATCACACACATTTCCCGTAGACATATCTCTCTGGGACCAAATATGATGATGGTGTATTTTATTGTTTTTGAAGTGTGTAATCCAAATTCTCTGATTGCAGCCTCAAACCCTGGACTCATCACGCCATCAAAGGAGGAAGCTTCCTGCACCTCCGCTAAAAGGTACCTAACTAGTTTATTTTGCACAAGTGAAAGTTTGTTACACAAAAATGAATACATTTCCTTTTCTCATTGACGAGGAATGATATCGTTAAAACTGTGAAGACTCAGCTGTTTTGATGTAAGTGAACACTGTCTTGCAAAGTGTGACAAGTAAAATGTCTGCTTTTTGAAAATAGATTTGAAAATGTTGTTAATTATTTATCCATTAAATTGTACCTTTGAGCACAGTCTGTTTAGCGCCTATTATTAAATTAAAGCTAAAATTAAAAAGTTGTTCAAGTTCAAGCAAAATTAGTTTTATATCAGCGAGTTTCTGTCTACGTCGACTGACACTTAACATCTACGTGAGTTGTGATAGTTAGAACAGAATCATTTCACACTTTCAGTCATGTCAGACTTGAAAATGATGTTTAGATATGGATAAATAAGGGAAAAGATGTGTGATGTTCTACCCACATATTATACATCAGTCGAGAAGTTAAGCAAAAGTAAAATGAGTGTGCTATGCTGTGCTGACTTACAGTGCTCTGCAACAATCCACCTTTACAACCACAAACACTGCTGCCTCGTATACACATGCATTGAGAGAAACAGAGAAAGCTAGAGATGGACGATGGGACAGAAACAAGGGGACACTTTTATTTACCTTCAGTTAACATCACACATTTTGAGCCGTGTCCTGAAAGAAGAGGTTGGCCGCTGAATGGATGTAGAAGTGAATACATCTGCCAGAAAGGGACTAAGTAACTAAAAAGCTCCATTAGACGTAAAGCAGCCAAATGGAAACACGCACAGTACAGAAGGATAAGGCTGTTTTATCAATCAACACGAAGTCTGTTCCTTTTCATCGTAGTGAAAGGCCTTTTTCTGTGGCGCTTTCTTTATTTTCTTTTTTTCTTCACCAGCATCCACACAATAGCTCTGATTCAGGGTGGCTTTTTCAGCATGGCTCCAAAGACAGACAGCACACCGGACAATGGGGCCAAATCACTGACCAAGACATGTAATCATATCATTGATTCCAGCTCAAGAGTGTCCCTTTTATCACTTCCATTATAGAGTATGCTCTAAATTTACAGCCAGGAAGGCATTTTAGATCAGTCAGCTGTGCTCATTTGAATTATATGTTATTGATAGTTTCTCTTTTTCTGGACAGCCCAAGCTTTTTGCATGACATTTCTTTTTAGCATGATTCTTTGCATAATGTTAGTATTTTTTGTTTTTTGTTTTTTTTTTTTTTTTGCATTTCAGAAAAGTTGGAGCCAGAGCAGCAGATGAAAGCGAATCGGCCATAGTGACGGCAGCACAATGAGTCCTTCAGGGCCATGTTAGAGCCCCAGGGACGGGGGCCCCTCTCATCCAGTGCCTTGACTTAGCGTCCGTCTCCAACTCCAGGACAAGCAGGGGCTAACACCTGCCCTTTGTGACCAAGCTCTCAGACCCTCACCCAGGCACAGTATCGTGTCAGCCAGACACCTCAAATGACTGGCTCTTTCCCTTTTTCCCCTTTTTATCCACTCTATTCTCCTCATCATGCGCATAATACTGTACTTCAAGCAAGGATTATTCTAACAGTCAGTTTATCTGCCTTAAAATCTGCAAACAATCCTCATGACCCGACTCCTAAATATCTGTACAGACATAGCAAAACTCTCTCATTTCCTTTTTCTATCTGTTTGAGTATTGTGATTTAATGTACAATGAAGATGTGAAAAGATCATTGGTGAAATTTTCTGTGATTCAGTGTCGCGAAAAGAGGCTGAGCCATGTTTTATACTGCGTCTTCTTTCTCACCAAATGGAATGGCATGATAAATCATACTGTAAGCCCCTTCAGAGCTTTCTTGAATGAATGTCAGGTTTCACTCACACAGCTATTGGATGATGATCGTCATTGGAGGATGATTGTTACCCCTTTGACGAATTAAACATTAATGCACTTACCAGGACATAGTGTTCCAAGTAAAGTTTTTGTCCTTTGCTTTTGCTAAAATTGCCAGATGGCAGTAAATGGACATGAATAAGTCATTCCAGTTGAACAGCCTAAAACAAACAGAGAATTTTTGGAAATTTGCTTTCTTAATAAGAGGTAAATGAGAAAATCCATACGTTATCATATCTATACACTAAATATAAAGAAGCTGCATTACAGCCAATTGCTGGTTAGCTTAGCACAACATAATGACTGGAAATGAGTATCAGTTAGCCCAAGTATAATTAGCCTACCTGCGCCTTTGATGCTCACTAACATGTTACAGTACGTTCATTTATTTTAAACTGCAATAACTGATTTCTTTGACCGTTTGGATCAAAGAGAAACATGTTCTGAACTCAGCATTGCCACATCACATTTTAATTTATTATGGTGAACAGCTAAACAATTAGACTATAATAAAAAATACAATTTACACTCAATATGTTTTCAGCCTTTAAACTGAGCTCACTGGCTGCAGGTATTAGCTTCATATTTAGTGTACAGACATGAGAGTGGGATGTGTAACTCTTGGAAAGAAAGCAAATGACTGTACTTTCCAAAATGTTGATTTGTTTCTTTAATACATGGCAATATTAATGATGTATTACTGGGAAAGTGCTATCTACCATTTATTTAGAAGAGAAATTGCAGAACTGGTTATTAGGTAAACCTACACTACAGCCTTAATGTAGAAGCAGTGTGCTTTTACATTGAAAAAAGAAAAAGGTTTGAATAAAACTGAATGCCAAACTCAGATTGAGCTCAACATAAACCTCCATAGGTCTGACATTCAGCTGTGGTCCGGTCCTTTTGTGAGTTCTCTCATGCAGTATTCTTCAGCTAAAAGTTGTTTTCTTCTTCTCTCTTTTCTTCATTTACTTTCAAACGTGGCCTTTTATTTGAACAAAAAGGTATTTTCATGTTTTCCCTTCACTGGGTCATGTCTGAACTTTTGTGTTGCTTTCAGAAAATCTTGTAAAGATTTTTACATAATGAAGTCTGATGGGCTATAAAACAAATGCTATGAAACCATGATTTTGTTAAAAGCAATTTATTTTTGTACTTACTGAACATTTTTATGCAATACCACTGAAATGAGTACTATTGCAAATTAAAGGCTTTATTCTCTCCTCAAAGGAGCCCTTCTCAGTCAGTACTATCAGACTGTCTCGTGTGTGGTAACTCAAAGTGCTTTTAGTGTATGCCTGCATTTACCATTTGATTTTCTGCCAGTAATGATGATGGTCAATGCTACAAAAACACAGGTGACAAAAGGCATTTTTGGAACCGCTAGTACAATTCATATTGTGTTTGTCCTCCTTAAACACTAGATTTGAGAATACTGCCTTTCATTTTTTGGGTTCTCGCACTTTTATTCTGTCACCACTTTCATTAGTTAGAATATGAGTTAGCCATGTTTGCTTTGGCTACAGCTTAAGAGCAGGGTTGGACTTCACATTAGACAGCTTGAAGTGAGAGGTGTGACGATCTTATATGAAGGCTCTGCGACCTTTTCATCCCAGCCTTTCGCATCTCTGGTTTTGCACAGTGAGCCCGTACTCTTGTCAACTTTGTTCTACCGGTATCGATGTATAAAAGCATGTTTATGGTTTTATCAATTTGATGTAAACTTTTGTCATGAGAAGCACAGCTACAAGGGTCCAATCATCAGTATCCTGTATTTTTCTAATGTAAAATATATATATCCCATGACAGAATTTGTTAGTATATGTATATGTGTGTGAAAAGATTGATATGATATAGAATAATGTGTGTATTGCCCAATCATAGTTGATCAATCTTTCAGTGTTGTGTGCAAGAGTGTATAATTGTCACGAGTTGTAAGGCTGGATTCACACAATAAGTCTAACATGCTACTGTAACTGTGACCAGAAATTATAAGACTGGCACAGCAAAAAAAAAAACAAAACTATATAACTTTTGTTCCTCTTCAAATCCAGTGTGAATGACTATGACGAGGTCCACTGTGCACAGCTCTACAGGTGGGCCTTTCACTTTTATGTGCAATTGTTTGTTGCAATCCATATGACATGTTGGGGAAAATATTAACAAGCAAAAAATTCAGATTCTCTATGTGCCACAGTACTCTGAGAAAAAAAAGTATTACAAAATGAATAAACTTTGCAAACTTAAAAAGCTCTGTTTTGAAAGGCATTTTTGTTTTGAGCAAGAACGAGAGTCAGCACACATTTAATCACCACATCCTTATTTATTAATCAATATAGAATATGTTTTTTATGTACAGATACAGTTAGAGATGGATTTTATTAAGGATCTTATGAGCCAAGGCCTCATAACAGACACCAGAGAGAAATACAGTTGAGAGCTAGAGTGAAAGAGTAAATAACCTTCAGATAAAAAAAAAACAAAAAAACAAAGACACTGAGATGTCATCATGGTAACCAATCCCCGTCCTCCCCGTCCAGCACTTTCCCAAGGTTTTCCTTGTTTCTGAGGCTGTTGAGGAGCAGCTCCACCATCCTGACGACAGGCTGCATACCCCTGCTGCCCAGAGCCTCCACGGTGCTCTGCCTCTTCCCAAAGCGTCCAATGGGTCTCACCCCGCGTCCCACGTACCAGAATGGGTCTATCTCCGGACCTGACCACCAAACAAGAACATCAAGATGTTCAAGCACGTCTTTAATATTACCAGCTCTGTCTGAGACTAGAATTAATGTAAGGGACAATCTTGGTGCACACTCAATGGTGAAAATGAGAAAACCAAAATAAAGGAATGATCATAAGTACAAGACCAAAATTAAATGATTTTATTATGATTTTATTTATTAGGTTGACGCTGTGTAAAATGAAAAAAATACATTTTAACATGAGATTCCATGACTAATTTCTCCATTTATTATTTCATTATCCATTTTAATGACAGATACTGAAGCAGTGCTCACCAGACCATTTTGTGCCATTCAAGCTATCTTTGAGGTTTTTCACTGCAATGTGCACAGTAGGCTACATAAAGGGATCAAATATACTGTAATACTAAGCAATAAAATAGAATTGTAAAGTATATGGAAAGGGTCATAGTAAAGTGAAATCTAGGAGAAGTCAAATCATACACATACAGCCCTGTATTTAAGTATATTTACATATATATTATATTGGCAAATTGATAATGACGATGTTT